>NW_021620768.1:3627994-3636120 GCF_004785775.1 Grammomys surdaster | reverse complement strand
AAGAAGAAGAAGAAGAAGAAGAAGAAGAAGAAGAAGAAGAAGAAGAAGAAGAAGAAGAAGAAGAAGAAGAAAGAAGTCTGCACAGGTGCTCACAGAGGATAGAAGAGGGTGCTGGATCCCTAAGAGCTGGACTTATAGGTGGCTGTGAACCATTTAATGTAGGAACTAGGATTTGAAGTCTGGTCCTCATGACTGGGCAGCAAACACTATTTTGTCACCTGTGTGGCCCCTAGAAACAATCATTTTATCTTAGGTAAGAACAATGACTTTCTTTATGAGCTACTAGCCTCATCTGGAAATAAGAGAAATTCATGGTTAATTCAAGTCAGAGGACACAGATCTTCTTTCAAGAAGCTTTAGGACGTCATCATGTGGTAGCTTATATATGTAATCCAGCACTGATTGCTGAGGCAAGAGGATTGCCATAAGTTCAAGACCAGCATGACTATAGTGTGAGATCCTGCTGCAAAACAACAAAATACAAAAAAGGCAGCTTTAGGACCAAAAGCACCATCCTCTCATTGAAATCCATCCCATTTTTACGAGCTTATTTTAATTAGATCCTATCCCTGGAGGCAGCTAAATTGCTCCATACCTCCGTCTAGCACTCATATCCACAGGCTCATCATTGATGTTTTCTTTGCCTGGCCTTCCAGCAGTCCTGTTGTCTCCATGAGGCCTGAGATTTCCATTAAGTTTCTCTTCATAACCCTTGACACCACTGCCATCTTGTTTGGTAGGTAACTCATGCGGCACCTCAAGATTTGCCAAATCTTTCCTTTTGAGCAATGCCAACATTTTCAGCCGTTCCATAGCCTCATGCCCCTCCATTTTCAGTCGTTTTGCCAGGACATCATCTCTCTCATCTGCTGGGTCCAAACTCCTCTTCAAAAGATTCAGGCGAAGAGCATCTTCTGTCATTCTATCCATCCTATGGAATGAAAGATCAGAATAAAGTTCCTTATGTAGGAGTGTGAAGTGAAATGCTGAAATAAAGAAAAAAAAATTTCTGTAACATACATTTAAACTTACAGATAACAGAGCTAACTCCCAATGCTATTACTGTCCTACATCTATATTAAGTATTTCTCCAGTCAACTTTAGTAATAAAAACAAACTTCAAATACACTGTAGTCTTCAAGGCCTTTAATTATAAAAGGTACCCAAAATCAAATACTACTCTCATGTGAATGGTTCTATAAAAACAATCAACAACAACAAAACCATTCATGATGGAGATAATGGAGCTTGCCTATAATCCCAGAACTTTGGTGTCTGAGTCAGGAGGATCTAGAATTTAAAAATAGCCTGAACTATAATGTCAGATCCTGTATATAATGAAACAGACAAACAACTGGGCTGGAGAAGTGATTCAAAGTACTTGCTACTCTTGTAGAAGATTGAGGTTTGGCCGGGTGGTGGTGGTGCACAACTACATTTTCATTTTCAATATTGTTCCTTCTACTCACAGGTAAGTGTGGTCCTCATCTGGCACTGAGGAATCTTTGCTTTGCAATAGACAACCACTTCAAAAAACCTCAACCCATCGAAATGCAGAGTTACAGAGCCTATCTACAATATCTACAACTCCCATACCCAAGGCTCAGGGATTGGGGCAGAAAAAAATTAAAAGCCAGAGGGACAAAGAGTTTTGCTACGAGATTGTGTCTCCTAAAACTATAAGAAGTTTCTACAGAGTGAGTTCCAGGATAGCCAGGACTATACCGAGAAACCCTGTCTTGGGGGGAAAAAATGTAAGAAGCTACACCGACAAAGTTTCACCAACATGATTGTCTTCAACAAGAGTTGAACAAGGAAAACAACAGACATGCTAACATAGACTGACTGGGGAAAGCCCAGGATGCCTCAAACCTATACAATCAACTATAGGCAACTAAGGAATGCTAAGAGCTAGATTAATAGTCTTTCCCAGGGAAAAGCATTATCAGTTGGCTTTCCAATACCAAATGGTGAGTCTTGAAAATATCATACAAGTAACATTAAACAGATGAGACTTGGTATCTACTCTCAAATCTATACAAATCTAGATTAAAAAAAAAAAGTAAGACACTGCCTTTTCATATATATCCCCTACTATTATCACCAAACTTTCTTACAGCTGTTTCCTCCAAGGAAAGCTTACTATGATTGGAGGCAAACAACTCAAAACAGCTTCAGGAAGTCCCCAAAACTGACCAGATTCACTCTGCTCCTCCCTTCTCCAGAATATATAATCAGTAAAGATTACAGGGATTCATTTTCAGACCTTCTAAGCTGTCTGAAGACCAAAAAGCGGCCTAAAATAGTGGTTCTCAAACTTCCTAATGCTGCGACTCTTTATGTTGTGGTGACCCCAACTATAAAATTATTTTTGTTGCTACTTCATAACTGTAATTTGATATGGTTATGGATGATAATGTAAGTATCTGTGTTTTTTCATGGTCTTCAGCAACCCTTGTAAAAAGGTCATTTAACTTCCACAGGGCCAGGCAGTGGTGGCGCACACCTTTAGTCCCAGCACTTGGGAGGCAGAGGCAGGAGGATTTCTGAGTTTGAGGCCAGCCTGGTCTACAGAGTGAGTTCCAGGACAGCCAGGGCTACACAGAGAAACCCTGTTTCGGGAAAAAAAAAAAAAAAAAACTTCCACAGGGTTTACAACCTACAGGTTGAGAACCACTGGCCTAGAAGAAACAAAAACCAGCAGATCTGCCTGCAAGAGGCTCAGACCAACTGAGCCACCAGAAAGGACATTTTCCAACCTGTTTAGCTGCTACAGGGTGTGCACTATGCTCCTGGTTTCTAGCTTTGAGCTGTCACTCATGCTTTTGTGATAGAGCTGTCTTTGAGTCATTTCTACTACCATAACTAACCCTTCACCCAAATTCCTTTAAGTAACCTCAAAATCCATTGGTTCACCAAGCAAGGTAGAATTTGATGGTATCTGTACTTTAATCTGTCATCCCCATCCAAGATGAATGTGTTGTCATCCCTCAAGTTTGCCACATAACATTCTCCAATCCTCAATAAAAAAAATTATACAGTATGTCTTCCCACTAAAATTACATAGTGTATCTCCCTGCTCAGAGCTAGATACCCTAAGAAACAGTACTGTGTATTTTCATATATTGATATTTTTCTTGTCAAGTCCAGGCACATCCAGAACAGCTCCAGAGAAGCAACCTCCAGATGCTCCATCTCCTGTCACACACACAGCTGCTTCTACTGGACCTGTTCCTTCCGACCTATCCTCAGACGGCTCACTCCATAGACCCTGAACAACAGGAAACAGCCAAGTGTCCTAAGACTGGACAAACACCTCCATACCCATTCTTCTAGGTTCCCCCTAAAGACACATCGCCCCCAATGCCAGCAGGAAGTAGCCAGATTTCACGACGACCCTATTCCTGCTTCACAGTCACCTCTTTCTAATTTTCCTTTTTTAATTAAACCAAAATGGGGGAATGTTAGTATTCTGTCTAAACTCTACCTCCACAGTTATCTGGTAACACCCAGGTACGCTCCTCCCCACACTTACCTGGCAACAGGCAGGTAGGCCTGCCCACTATAAGGGAGGCTGCTAAAGGGGATCCTATGCCTAACTTCTGGGGACATCTCTATTCACATGTTAGTACTCTGTCTAAACTCCACCTCCACAGTTATCTGGCAACAGCCAGGTATGCTTCTCCCCACAGTTACCTGGCAATAGCCAGGTAGGTGTGCCCACTATAAAAGAGGCTGCTTGCCTCCTCCTCTCTATCTTACTCTCTTGCCCTTGCTTCTCCTAGCCCTTCTTCCCTCCCCTTCTCCCTCTCTCCACGTGGTCATGGACGGCCTCCATCTACTTCTCTCTTCTCTCTCTCCTCTTCTCTATCTCCTGAATAAACCCCCTCCCCTTTGGAAAAAAAAAAAGAATTCTGTTGAACTTGAGTGAGAAAATATTATTAGCTTGGCTATATAATTGCTAGCAGCCATCTTTTGACCAAGAGAGAAAGCAGCCTACTAGTGATAAGGCAGACACTGTGTACTACAGAACATAGTGACTACAACTAATTACATAGCTGTGTCAACATATCAAAGTACTCTTGAGCTAATCTATGCATTGTTATTACAGTGGCCAATAAATTATTTTAATATTTAAGCTACTGTTAGCTGGGTTTTCTGTACTTAAACAAAGAACATTATAATAGAGAGATCTGCTAAAACTGGTACCATGAAATCAAGGTGAGGATTTTAAAAAAACAGCTGCATATGTGGCGCATAAGCAAAAGACTCACAGCTTAGGGCAACACTAAGTGCTTAATTGAACAAGCATAGAAAGCAATTGAATCAAACTACTGAAAAAAAATATGTAGTTAGAAAGAAAGGAGCCAGGCTAGAACCTCAATTTAAGGGTTAAATTATAGGAAATGAGTCAGAAAGCAAGAGAGAAAGCTTGCCATATTAACAAATTAAAGTAACAAAGGAAAATAATTACTGTTGTCAAACAAATGCAAGAGAGACAGAACAGCCAGTAAAAAAATGCTTGTTGGCTAAACCTAACAACCTGAGTTTGACCCCTGGATCCATGTAAAAATGTCGGATATAGGGTTATACATCTATAATCTCAAAACTCCTAAGGAGATCGTTGGGAGGAGGGGACAGGAGAATTGTCCAGAAGCCCACAGGCCAGCTAGCCTGGAGCAGACTGTAAAAAACAAGAGACTCTGCCTGAAACAAGGTCCCCCCACGGTGACAACTAACTCCTGAAAGTTAACTTCTGATCTCCTCAAACACCACTCACACAAATCATATACATACCACACACACACAAGTATAGATACTCTAAATAAAAATTTTAAGTTTAAAACAGGTTCAAGGCCAGCATGAGATACATGAGACCCTATCAGAAAACAAAACAAGCTAGGTAAGATGGCACACACCTTCAATTCTAGCACTAGCACTAGGAAAGCAGAAGCAGAGGCAGGTGAAGTTGAGAGTGAGGCCAACATAATCTACATACCAAATTCCAAGTCAGTCAGAGCAGCATAGTGAGGATCCTGTCTCAAAAACAAAACACTAAACAACCACTACATTCTGCAATTCCTGTTTCTGCCCAAATCACATAAGCGGAAGCAGAGTTACATCTCACTTGAACAACAAAAATTCATCCAAACTACATCTTAAACAGGGTTTTCAAGGTACGAAACACCAAGCAACAAATGTCAGTGTAAGTGGTAAACAAAGTAAGCCCTTCAGCTGCCCTTGTTCACTGACATAAAAGAATTTCTAGGGCACAGTTCAGGGAAGAGAAACTGGGGTAAGATGGAGTTGGAGAGACGTAGCTGAGAACAAGTAAGATAATGGCAGCTAAACTTCCAAGGATAGAGTCTAACAGAAGAAAAACAGTCTAGATCTCTCTCAAATGACCCTCCTTACACAGTGAGAGACTCAGAAGAACTGATTAGTATGTCACTGCCTTTTGACCTCCACACACACAACATGTGCATATTCTCACTTTCAGACATGAACACAGGTACACACAGATACAAAACCCAAACATTTTAAGACAATTATTTGGGCTGGAGAGATGGCTCAGCAGTTAAGAGCACAAGAATGCTCTTCCAGAGGTCCTGAGTTCAATTCCCAGCAACCACATAGTGGCTTACAACCATCTGTAATGAGATCTATGTCTTCTTCTGGTGCAACAGTGTACTCACATATATAAAATAAATAAATGATTATTTTAAAAAAGACAATTATTTGATTTAAAACAATTATTTGCTATAGAGCTGTATTCCACATGCTGAAATGAGAAACAAAGAAATGTACAAAGATTCTCATCAATAATTTATCTAATATTAGAAAATATATATAAATAGGTTATAAAGATAGATATATCCTTAACAGAATAAGATGGAGTTCAAAATACACTCTTTATAATATTTGTGGTCAAGTGATTTCCAACAGAAGCACAAGGATACATGAATCAGAATAGCTTTTTTCAAGGATTCTGAAATAGCTGGCTAACATGCAAAACAAATAACAAATAACATGCAAAACAATCAAGAGGGAGCCCCCCTCACACCATATATAAAAATTATGCAAAACTAGAACAAAAACAAAAATATAAGAGTTATTTTATTGATTGATTGATTGACTGATTTTCAAGACAGCATTGCTCTATATATCCCTGGCTGTCCTGGAACTCAAGAGATTCGCCTGTCTATGCGTCACCAGGGCTGGGATTAAAGGTGTGTTCCACCACCGCTGAGAAAAAATGTAAAATTCTTAGGATATAGTGTAAATCTTTACCACCTGGGATTAAATGATATTTCTTAGATACATACCAAAATCATAAAGAAACAAAAAAGATAAACTAGGTTTAAACAAAATTAATATTTTATGTACTTTTTAGAATATTGCTTAGAAATTCAGAGTCCAGATGTAGCTGTAGAGTGCTTGCCCAAAACACCCCAGGCTCAGTGAAGACAGGGAAAGAGTCACTGAACAGAATGGTATATGCTATCACTAGAGAGCTGAAATTAGGAAAAAAGGCTAGCATGATCTACAAACTGAGACAAAGTCTAAAACCCAAGGTCTTGAGACTGGAAAGACTGTGGTCAAGAACACTTGTTCCTCCAGAAAAAAACAGGTTTGGTTCTCAGCACCACATGTCAGCTTACAACCACAGCTAATAATTCCAGTTTCAGTGGATCTGGTGCTACCTTTTGGCCTCAGTGGGCACCAGGCACACAGCTGGTACATATACATACATAAAACACGCATATAAAATAAAATCAATCATTAAAGAATAACGAATAAAATCCAAGTCTAGGGATGTAGTATAGTGGTAGAGCACTTGCATAGTATTCACAAGACCAAGTTTAATCCTTAGTACCAAAAAGAATAAATGAATGAGTGAATGAACGAATGATGGGGTGGGAAATGGGGTAAGAACGAGTGAGAGCAAATCCAGGCAGGGAAGCAAATAATTTGGATAAACATTTCTCCAGATGCACAAAGGCTAATTAATGAACACACAAAAGATTCTTAAAATTACCAGTCACCAAGGAGAGGAAAATCAGAACCAGATGCAGGACTAGCATGTGTATCAGTGGATAAAGGCACACACAAGCCTGGGGATTGGAGTTTGATCCTGAAAACTCACACGAAAGTACAAACAGTCAACTCTCCAAATTTGTTCTACAATCTCTACATTTAGGGTGCATGTGTGCAAGTGTGCAATCCTACAACACACACACAGTCACTTTCATAACAACTAGGATAGCTATAATACAGAAGACAGACAGACAATAACATTGGGGAACGTATAGAAAAAGTAAAAGACTCAAACATTGCTGTTGGCAACTCACTAAATTAAATAGAGGTTATATATATATATATTTATTTTGGTTTTTCAAGACAGGGTTTCTCTGGGTGGCCCTGGCTGTCCTTGAACTCACTCGGTAGACCAGGCTGGCCTCAAACTCAGAAATCCTCCTGCCTCTGCCTCCCAAGTGCTGAGATTAAAGGCGTGCGCCACCACCGCCCGGCTCAGAGGTACAATATAACCCAGTAATTCTATTGGTAGTTTTATGTCCAACAAAACTAAAAATAGTGATTTCACACAAAAACTTGTCTACAACCCAAAACCCTATCACTGTGGTACACAATTAAATAGAATATTGTTAAGACAAAAGGAGGGACTAAAACAAATGTTACAAAACAGAGAAACTACCAAATGGTGAAACACACCTTTAATCCCAGTACTTAGGAGACAAAGGCAGGTGGATCTGGGTTCTAGGTCAGCCTGGTCTATAGAGCAAGTTCCAGGCTAGCCAGAGCCACACAGAAAAACTATGTCTTAAAAAAAACAGAAACAACAAATTATAATAATAAAATGAAAATACAGAGAAACACTAAAAATATTGTAAGTGGTAGAGACAGTTATAAGACACTCATGTGACTTGCTGTTTTTATTTCTGTGATTTCAGTTATTTTCAGTTAGCTGTGGCCTCAAAATATTAAATGGAAAAAACTCTAGAAAAAAGCCATTTATTCTCTCTCATTCTCTCTCATTCTCTCTCTCTCTCTCTCTCTCTCTCTCTCTCTCTCTCTCTCTCTCTCTCTCTCTCTCTCTCTCTCTC
>NW_021620768.1:3627004-3627984 GCF_004785775.1 Grammomys surdaster | reverse complement strand
CTCTCTCTCTCTCTCTCTCTCTCTCTCTCTCTCTCTCTCTCTCTCTCAGACTGTGTGTATCTGGCTGAACGGTAACTGATGTATACCAGGCTGACCTCAAAATCAGAGATTTGCTTGTCTTTGCCTGCCTGGTGCTGAGATTAAAGGTGTACACCCCACAGCAGACCCCAAGTTACATGTTCTTCTAAATAGTGTGAACATTCTTCCTTAATAGCTGACCCACCACTGTGGTGGTTTGAATAGGAATGGCCCCCCATGGATTCATGTGTTTAAATGCTTGGCCCACAGGGAGTGGCTTGATTGGAGTAGTTGTAGCCTTGTTGGAGGAAATGTGTCAACTGTGGTAGCAGGCTTTGAAATCTCACTCAAGCTAAACATAGTCACAGTCTTCTTTTGCTGCCTAATGGTCAAGATATAGAACTCTCAGCTCCTCCAGCACCATGTCTGCCTGTGTGTCTCCTTGTCCCACCTCTCTGAAAGTAAGCCAGTCCCAATGAAATGTTTTCCTTTATAATAGTTGCTGAGGTCATGGTGTCTCTTCACAGCAATAAAACCCTAACTAAGACAACTACTAAACCACAGTGTACATGTTCAAGTGACTTAATGGCTGCAAAGCACATAAATAGTAATGCACAGAAGTCATCAGAGTATAAAACACAGGCCAGTTACTTTGGCACTATACTCTGCAGGACATTGAGGAAAATACAGAATACATAGGGTTCACAGGACTATCCTCTAGAGGCTCTGGAACATATCCTTTGGGTGTTTACTGCATGTGAAAAGTATATGAGGACCTAACTTTGGGTTTCCAGCACTCTTGTAAAAAGCTGAATATAGCAGTATATGCTTATAATCTCAGTGCAGAGGAGGCAGAAAGAGATCATCTCAAAGATAACGTGGAGAAAGATAGAGGAAGACATAGACTTTTGGCCTACACACACACACACACACACACACACACACACACACACACACACACA
>NW_021620768.1:3618486-3626994 GCF_004785775.1 Grammomys surdaster | reverse complement strand
ACACACACACACACACACACACACACACACACACACACACACACACACACACACACAGAGGAACATGTACACATAGAAAAAAGGTTTTTGAAAAAGCAAACTTGTAAACAAAGACCAGTAGCTGCCTAAGGCAGAACTACTGCTAATGAGTAGAGGATTTCTGTTCAGTCTGATGACAAGTTCTGAATCTGTAGTAAGAGATGTACAAAACTCTGTGACTATACTAAAACAGATAAACTGTAAACTTCAGTTTTTATTTATTTATTTTAAACATTTATTTATTTTATGTATGAGGGCTCTAGCTGCATGTACACATATATACCACAAGAGGGCATTAGATCATACTACATAGATGGCTGTGAGCCATCATGTGGTTGATGGGAATTGAACTCAGAACCTCTGGAAGAGTATGTAGTGCTCTCCTTACCACCGAGTCACCTCTCCAGCCCCCTCAGCTTTTAATTAGAAGTTATGCAGCTTCAGAGACAGCTCAGTAGTTAAAGAGTACTTACTGCTTTTCCAGAGAATATGGGTTCAATTCCCAGTAACCACATGGCAGTTTACAGCTGTCTATAACTCCAGTTATATGGGAGTTACATATGTATGTGGTGGTAAATGTACACATGCAAGCAATACATGCAAACATGTAAAAAATTTTTTAAATAATAGTTTAAATTCTTATCAGTTTTTGATTATGTGTGTATTATATGGGATATGTGGGTGTGGCTGCAGGTGTCTTAGGAAGCAAAAGGCATCCTATGCCTTTGAAACTGGAGTTACGGGCATTTGTGAGGTACTCTTAACCTATGAACCATTGCCTCTCTAGCCCCATTAAATTATTCACAAATTCTGTTGGCATGTGAACCCCAACAATGATGGGTTTTAAAAATGTTTATAAAGAGGCTGGGGTGATGGTTTAGCAGTCATGAATATTTAACTGATCTTCCATGCTAGCTTGCAACAGCTTGTGACTGGTTCTAGGAAATGCCTTTTTCTGGCCTCCTCTGACACTAGAGATGGACATGAAGGCATGTATACATATACATAAATCTTTTTTAATAAAGGAAAATATGTTAGTAGCAGGAATGATGGAAAATATTTAGCATAGCAGAGTAGGTGTGGTGGTATAAATTCCAATTCCAGCATTCAAGAAGCTGAGATGGGAGGATGAAGAGTTCAAGGCCAATTTGGGTTTATAGAGTGAAGACCTGATTTAAGATTTAAAAAAAAAAAAAAATCCAAAGTCAAAGAGCAACTTTAAGCAGTTTAATAAACGAAACCCACAGATCCAAGAATTTCAACAACCTCAAGCACAAGGAAAAACAAAGTGTTCAGTTTATATGTATGTATCGACTCACCTACTTCAATAAATAAACTGAATGATTGATTGATTGATTAATGCAATCGTGGAAACAAATATATTAATCTTGGGGCTGGAGAAATGACTCTGTGGGTACAGTATTTGCTGTGCAACATGGAAGACCTAAGCTGAGACTCCTCTTACCTATATTAAAAAGACAGGTACACTGTGAGTGGAGAGGTACGTGTCGGGAGGCAGATCCTGGGGGCTTGCTGGCCAGCTACTCGGGATGAACTGGTAAGCTCCAGATTTAGCCAGACAGCCCTATCTTAAAAATAAAGTAGAAGGCTGGCAATATGACTCAGCTATGAAAGCCTAACCTGAGTTCAATCTCTGGAACCCATGTAAAGGCAGAAGGAGAAAACCAAATACTGAAAGTTTTGCGCTCATATGTACATTTCCACAATGGCAGGAGTACTCACATTCACACATCATGTCTACTTATGACTATTAAAAACAGGGGAGAGTGGGGGTTAAAGAGAAAGCTCAGCAGTTAAAAACACTCTTCTAGAGGATCATGGAGATCACAACTATCTCTAACTCCAGTCCCAGGGTATCCAATGCCATCTTCTGGCCTTCTCAGGCACTGCATATACATGGTAGACATCCATGGAGACACTAATACACACATAAAGAAAATTTAAATAACAATAAAACAGAAAACTGTAAAAGGCATCTGCATCAACTTCTGAACTCCATACATGCAGCATGTACTCTTAACCAGTAAAGTACCTCTCCAAACCTCAACTCTACTGCTAGTGTTATCATTATCAACTATTCAACTCTATTGCTATTTTTATCATTATCAATGCTGATAATGAATATATCACTTCATATAAATATAACAGCACAAAATGGTAAAGGTATTAATACACTATTTCATAAACTGCTTGCAATTAAAATTAGAACATTTTATCCTAATTGCAATGAAAATTTACTTACTTTTAAAAGAGCATTCCTTTGTTTTATACCTATAATGTGTATCTGCATATATGCATATATGTATATATACATGTGTATGTATACATACACACACACACACACACGTGTGTGTGCACTGAATATAAATATATACCTTGTGCTCATGGAGTCCAGAAGAGGGTGTCAGATCCCTGAAACTGGAGTTACAGGTGTCATGTGGGTGCTGGCAACAGGAACCTGAATTCTCTGCAAGAACATGTGCTCTTAACAGAGTTCTCTCCAGACTCCAGGTAACAATCTTTAATTAAACTCAAGTCAGCAAACCAAACAGCAATTTTTAAAACAGAAATTCTAGGTTAGTCATGGTAACCAATACCTTTAATCCCAAACCTCAGAAGGCAGAATCAGATGGATCTCTATTTTAGGTCAATCTGTTCTACACAAGTTCCAGGTAAGCCAGAGCTACATAGTGGGACCCTATCTCATTAAAAGTAAATATAAAAAATAAATAAAAGCTCTAAGCAGGGTTTAGTAGCCCCTGTCTGTAATCTCAAACTCTTGGAGGTAAAGCTAAGAGGATAAGGAATTCAATACCAGCACAGACAACAAAGTTCAAAGCCAGCATTACCTACAGAAGCCCATGACTCAAATCAATCAATAAAAATAAATAAAAAATGGTTACAGAGATATACCAGCTTGAAGATGCAGGTGAATCTCTGTAAATTTGAGGCCAGCCTGAATTCCAGGACAACCAGAGCTATTATATACTAAGACTCTGTCTCAGAAAAAAAGAAAGGAAGGGAAAGGAAAAGAATGAAGAAAAGAAAGAGAAGATACTCTAACTTGAAGCTTATATGATAAGGAATGATGGTAAGAAAATATTAAAAGTATTGTAAATAGGGCAAAAAAAGTATGTACAGTAAAAACATTGCAGTTCAAACACACAATGGCTGGTGCTCACTGGTGTTCCTTGGCATGACAACCAAGCAGTTTAATGAGCACATGTTGCTCAGAACTAAGCTGCAGTGAAGGTGTGGAGTGCATCACAAGCAATGTTGCCAAAAACACCTCAAGATTATTGTCAGTTTAACTTTTGATGTTCACATGTTCAGAACCTTTACTGTTGTCACATTCATTCATTCATTCATTCATTCATTCATTCATTCATTCACACTCAGATTTGTGACTCATAGCTTAAGAAGCCTGAGTAGAGTAAGAGAGATGGTTCCATGGTAAGGCACTTGCCTTTCAAGTATGAGGAGCTGAGTTCAAAACCCCAGAAGCCCGTAAAAGCTATACAATAGCATGCATTGTGGAGACAAGAGAATCCTTGGAAGCTTGTGGTTCCACAGTGGTTAAAAAAATAAACCATCTAAAACAAGGAATGTGAGGATTCTACATGTGTGACATACCCCTGTACTCGTAAATGCACACATACATCCCAGGTGTAGAAGATCCTTCATGATCTAGTCCCAATCTACTTTTTTAAGCTCTTATTCCTATATGTATTTTTTAAAGATTTATTTACTGTGTATGAATACACTGTCACTGTTTCAGACACACCAGAAGAAGGGATCAGATCCCGTTAGACATGGTTGTGAGACACCATGTGGTTGCTGGGTCTTGAACTCAGTACCTCTGGAAGAGCAGCAAGTGCTCTTAATCACTGAGCCATCTCTCCAGCTCCCCCTATATGTATATAAAATCAACTATCTACAGTTTGACACATCCTTTCATGCTTGAAAACCTGTTCTTGCCTTTTTTTTTTTTGCTTTTTCGATACAGGGTTTCTCTGTATAGCCCGGGCTGTCCTGGAACTCACTCTGTAGACCAGGCTGGCCTCGAACTCAGAAATCTGCCTGCCTCTGCCTCCCAAGTACTGGGATTAAAGGCGTGCGCCACCACCGCCCAGCCCGCCATTTTTTTTTTAACACAGCCCCTTTGCCTTAAGATTACTATATAAAGATAGGCAAGAGAGAAAGTTCATTTGTTAAAGTATTTACAGAAAAAAAAAATTAAGCTCAACCCTCACAACCTTGATGCAGCTTATCCCCTAATAATGAGTAACGGTGCCCCAGTTAGAAGGGTTAGATTATATCCTAGGCAGTTTTTCCTTATCTATCCTGTCAAGGCATTTTGAACATGTCAATACCTAGTTAGTGAATTACTTGTCCATTTCCCCCTGAATAAACTACAAACTCCCAGAGAGATCAAAAAGGTATGTAGTTCTTTCTCCGTCCTCTCCCCTCCGCCCCCTCTGGTTTTTCGAGACAGGGTTTCTCTGTGTAGCCCGGGCTGTCCTGGAACTTACTCTGTAGACCAGGCTGGCCTCAAACCCAGAAATCCGCCTGCCTCTGACTTCCAAGTGCTGGGATTAAAGGTGTGTGCCACCACCACCCGGCAAGCGTGTGCGGTGCGCGCGCTCGCTCGCTCTCTCTCTCTCTCTCTCTCTCTCTCTCTCTCTCTCTCTCTCTCTCTCTCTCTCTCTCTCTCTCTCTCTCTCTCTCTCAGATAGAGTCCCTTTATATACCCCTGAAATCTGCTGTGTAGATCAGACTGGCCTTGAATTCACAAAGATTCATGCCTGCCTCTGCCTACCATCCCTGAAGCGATGGAATTAAAGGCCTGTATTATCACCCCTGGCTGTAACTCGTTTTCTTACTTTTCAATCTAACTTGTACACAACAGGTACCCCGACACACATCGTCCTTGATTGATTCTGGCTTCAAAACCTGTCTTTGGGTAGATGGAGAAATGGCTCAATAATCAAGAGCTAATAGCTGCTCTTCCTGAGCTTGACCCCTCGCATCTACATGTCGACTCATAACGACCTGTAACTCCAGTTCTAGGGCTCTCTTCTGACTTCTGCATGCACAGCAGACTTGGTACACAGAATAAGTAAATCTAAAACAGTAAGAACTTGTCTTCTGCAAATAGATCCTAAGAAAAACAGCTTACTTTAAAAGAGAAAGGCTGTGGAACTAGATAGTTATCTAAAGGCCAGAAGTTGGCTGAAAGATAGGATAATGTACTCTAGGATTAAAAGGAAGAACAAAGGAGGAGGAGGAGGCTGAGGAAGGACAACTACTACTACTACTCTGTGAATTGAACGCCTTGCTAGTCTACATATTGAGTTCTAGGTCAGGCAGATATGCAGTGAGACTCTTGTCTTTAAAAAAGAAAAAGATATAGGTCCAATCCAGTTATGGTGACTCACACCTAAAATCCTTTTATTGGTTGGGTGGCTGAGGCAGGAAGATTACTGAGCTAGAGGACAGTCTGGGCTACAGAATGAAATTGTCCCCAAAAGTTAAAAGATAACCATATACAACAAATACCAGGGAAAAAAATCAAAAAGAATTCCTGCTTCCAAGAAGTGTGATATGTTCTCATTTCAGACATTACCAAGAAACAGCCCAGAGCCATACACTGAAAAAAATACAAGCACTGATGTTCAGAGAAAGAATGGAGCAATCTTCAGTGTTATTTATTTAATTTTGAGATGAGGTCTCAGTATGGAGCTTTGGCTAAACTAGAACTTGCTACACAGACCAGACTGGCCACTGAAAATCACTAAGACCTGCCTGCCTCTGTAGCTCCAGTACTGAAATTAAAGGTGTGAACTACCACACCCAGGACACTTTATTAGTTTAGTGAAATTTAGTGAACTAGGCATCTACAACATGATGTAAATATACATTTGAATATCAAATTGCTTGTCATATATCTCAATCTTCTCTAGTTGTCTACAAAGTCTCTGCTAAATAATTATTTAGACCATTAATTAGAATCTGCTAAATTTTAATTAATGCTTGACTATAATTTTTCAGTTTTTCAATTTATAATACTTATACACATGATCCACCATCTCCACAAAATAAGCAAAGCAGTAAAACTGTCCGTTTTGCATATGAACAAACTGGGCTTCCTGGGACTAGCAAAGAAACTATTTTTCAGTTGTCAACAAAAAATTTTCATTTTCTGAACAGCAACACTATTCAAAGTAATCCACGGACTACTGCTGGTCTATAGGTGACAACCATTCCACAGTAAGTACATGAACTGAGACTTAACATGTATATACTTTCATAATAATTTTGGCTGTAATCAGCCCATTGAACTCTCAATACTAAAAAATAACTAGACTTTGGTTTTATGCATCTGTTTTGCTTCTATATTAATCCATCCAAACTGGGTAATCCATACTATGTTTTTTTTTTGTTTTGTTTTTTTTTTTTTTTTGGTTTTTTCGAGACAGGGTTTCCCTGTGTAGCCCTGGCTGTCCTGGAACTCACTCTGTAGACCAGGCTGGCCTTGAACTCTTGAACTCAGAGATCTGCCTGCCTCTGCTTCCCAAGTGCTGGGATTAAAGGCGTGCGCCACCACCGCCCGGCTAATCCATACTATGTTTAAACAAACAAAAACTGGTCTTTCACAATAATGTTCACAGCAATGTTGGCCAGGCTGGAACATACCTGTAATCCCACATATTTGGGAGGCTAAGGAAGAAGGGTTCCAAGTTCAAAGCTTAACCTGGGCACCTAGAGCAAAATTTAAAAAAAGGGGGGGGGGGGCGCTAGGCATTGGTGAGATGGCTCAGTAGTTAAAAGCACTGGCTGCTCTTGCAGAACTTGTGTTGGGCTCCTAGAATCCACCTGGCAGCTTACAGCTGTCTGTTCCAGGAGATTCAATGCCCTCTTCTAGCCTCTGCTGGCCATGCATGCATGTGATGCACCTACATGCTGCATGCAAATAACATATAAATACAAATAAACTCATCTTTAAAATGAATTTAGGGGGCTGGAGAGATGGCTTGGCGGGTAAGAGTACCAACTGCTCTTCCAGAGGTCCTGAGTTCAATTCCCAGCAACTACATGGTGGCTCACAACCATCTGTAATGGATCTGGAGCCCTCTTCTGTTGTGTCTGAAGACAGCTACAGTGTACAAATAAAATAAATAAATAAATAAATCTTAAAATGAATTTAAAGGGCTAAAATGGTATACATAATGGTAGCATCCCTGCTTAGCATGCAAGAGGCATTGCCTTTGACTCCCCAGAATAGTACAAAAAAATAGAAAAGCATGTGTGTGCATGCGCAATGGAAACAACTAAAACTTATGTGGGATCCAAGGGTATACTGTTTATCAGTTTTCTTTTAATTTCTTTTTTTTTTGGGGTGGGGGAGTCAGGTTCTCATAGACAAGCTGGCCTTGAAGTTGATATAAAAATCACAGGATGCTTGAAAACAAACAAACCTTACAAGATGACTTATTTTCTGATCCTACTGTCTCCACCTACTCAGTGGTGTTATTACCGGCACATCCCACCACATCCAACTTATTCAGCACTACAAACTGAACCCAGGGCTTCTTGCACGCTAGGCAAGCACTCTACCATTTGAGCGGCATCCCCTTTTACTTTTTAACAGTTGTGTACATTGTGCCTATGTGACTATGCAAATGCCATAGTGTGTATGTGGACATTAGAGGAAAGCCTGAGGGAGTTCTTTCCTTCCACTATGTGATTTGGAATATTAAACTTACTCAGTTAGGCTTGGTAGCAAGGATATTTAGCCACTGAGCCTACTTTAAACCAATGTTTCTTAAAATGTCACTTCAGACTACCTATATCTGAAATACATGGTAAAAACATAATTTCTTGGGCTTATTTTATCCTGGGGAGGGGGTGCTCAGCAGGGACCTGCATTTTATCAGGTTCTCATGCTAAAATTTTTCAGTGTTTTAAAATATTTATTTTATTTGTATAGGTATTTTGCCTACATGTATGTCTGTGCACCATATGTGTGTCTGATGCTCCTGGAGGTCAGAAGGCACCAGATTCCCTGAAAGTGGAGTTACCGACAGCTGTGAGTTGCTATGAGTGCTGGGATTCAAACCCAGGTCCTATGAGGAGAGCAGCAAATGTTCTTAACTGCTAAGCCATTTATTTCTCCAACCTTCAGTTAGTTCTTTTGGGAGGAGGGAGGGCAGGGGCTGGGGGCATCTTTCTGCACTGACCTAGAACTTCCTATATAATACAAATTAGCCTTGAATTCTCCATTCTTCCAATTCAACCTCCTAAGTGTTGGGGTTACAGGAGTACATCACAATGTCCAGCTTCTCCAAATAATTATTAGTTTAGTTATTAAACTTTCACAAAAGAAATAGACAAGTAGCTGTTATATATATATATATATATATATATATATATATATATATATATATA
>NW_021620768.1:3594351-3618386 GCF_004785775.1 Grammomys surdaster | reverse complement strand
CACACAAGAAAGACTTTTTATATATAGATCTTTCTATATATATATATTTAGATATATATATATATATATGTCTCCCTCAAGATGGCTTGGGAATTAGGATCCTCTTGCCTAGCCTCCTAAGTAATATCAAATCCAGCTAAATATTACTTTTAAATAAAAGGAAAATAAGAAATTCTTCAGCACTAATGAGCACTAGAAGAGAAAACACATAGAAGAATCTTTCAAACTGTTCCTAGAAATTACTGTTTCCTAAGTACACACACAAGAAAGACTTCTCAGATAAAGCACCTTCCAAGTGACACATTTACCACAGTCTAAGGACAGATGGAACGAAGTACACTCTAGCAGGAAGAAAAGTAACAGATATGTGACTGAGGACAACAGAGACAAGGAAGACAGAAAAAGAAGAATCAATATTTGAGCAAATGCAGCATTAAGTATAAACACATACATATATTACTTCATTTTCTCCTCATTTTCCTATGGAGTTTGGATTATTCTCATTATCTGAAAACTGTGGCTATAAGAAACAAACTTTCCTAAGACCTCACAACAAAACAGAGTGATGATTAAAGTCTGTAAGCACTTCTAACACCCAGAACACTGCCACTCCTCTCCTACACTAAGGCTGTGAAGTGGACTTCAACTCTCAGCCAGCAGACACTCATGCGAAAGAAGGTACTCTTCTACACATTATGCTTTGTCAGTGAAAACCTAATTAAGTCTTACTTGCTAATGATAAAATACATGAAGACTGCAGTGTACATGTAGACCATACAGTCCCCAAGCTTACTCTCATAATCATACAGATAATGCCAGGGACATGAAAACTGCAGTCTTTGGGAAAATATGCTAAGTGTTTATGACAGGAAAAAGTAATCACTAAAACCTGAGAAAAGTCTCATACACAAAAAAAACCTTCACTCTCAGTAGTTCTCATTCATTCCCTCTGTCCTCCTTCTACCCACCCCATCCATGTCAAGCCCTTAACTCAAAATTGCAACTAAGAGGTAGCCAAGAGGCCTGAGTGCTGCGATTAAAGAGTGTACCAGCATGCCTGGCTAGATATACACATAATTATAAATGAAAAATAAAATAAATGTTTTTAAAAAAGTATTAGCTGAGAGTGGTAGCACACACGTTTGATCCCAAAAGCCCAGGCAAGTGGATCTTTGTGAGTTTGAAACCACCATGATCTATATGGAGAGAGTTTCAGGCTAGCTGTGGCTATATAGTAAGATGCAATCTCAAAAACAACAAACAATCCTCCAGGACAGTCCCTCAAGAATAATCATAGGCCAGCAAAATGGCTCACAATAAAAATACTTGCTATATAAGCACCTGACAACCCGAGTTCAATCCCAGGGGCCTGCTTAAAGGTAGAAGGAAGAAACTTATTCCTGAAAGTTATATTCTGACACAAACAGACACACTTGTACATGTACATATATATGCACAAATAATATATAAATAAAAATTTTAAATAATAATTAGGGTTCTAAGCCAGGCAGTGGTGGCGCACGCCTTTAGTCCCAGCACTTGGGAGGCAGAGGCAGGCGGATTTCTGAGTTCGAGGCCAGCCTGGTCTACAGAGTGAGTTCCAGGACAGCCAGGGCTACACAGAGAAACCCTGTCTCGAAAAACCAAAAATAAATAAATAAATAAATAAGGTTCTAATTATAAAAAAGGAAAATAAGCATGAAGATATGTACTATACACAATGAGCCTAGGAATTCTCTTAATGATAACCGATATATTTTTATAAATGTGTATGTGCAAGTATGTGAGCACGTACAAGAGTCAATTCTTCTCTCTTTCTACCATGTGGATCTCAAGAATCAAACTCAGGCTTGGTGGCAGATGCCTTTAACTGCTGAGCCACCTGGCCAGCCTTTTAGGTGATGACATCTTAAGTAGTCCAGGCTGACCAATTTTTGAGGGTAATTTGTTTTCTTGAGATAGGGATTCTCTGTGTAGCCCTGGCTGTCTTCGAACTTGCTTTGTAGACCACACTGGGCTCAAACTCAAGAGATCTGACTGCCTCTGCCTCCTAAATGCTGGTATTAAAGGCATATGCCACCATGCTCAGTCCGTATGAAACTCATTCTGTATAGCCAAACTGGTGTAGAAACTCTTTAGAAGCTTCTGCTTTTACAAAGGTTAAAGTTTGAAGCCTATAATTATACCTGGCTAATTAACATATTTTAAAGGGATATATGTAATTACCCAAATAACATGTTTCAATTGTTCTTCAGATATTAGTAAATCTGTGACCCCCTACTCCCAAGCTCAGGTGGCTCAGGTATATAGCACTTACTTACTAGTATGTACAAGCTCCTCTATAGTTGACTCCTAGCACACACATCCAAATATACATACATACATTCATACACATATACATAAAGAGAAACACACACACACAAACACAAAACAACCTTCAATTAAATGAATGACCATGTTTTCTACCAGAAACAAAATGTATTTTTCATGTACTGGCAAAGACCACAGAACAATGGATTCCCATCCTGAACAAGTCCCACTATCCTAATGAAACCAGACAGCTGAGCTCCTTCCAAGCTCACTAATGCTCCATATTGCCAGTCATTCCCAGTAATTAACTATGTGCTTCCCAGGAATATAACCTCTTTATTTCATTTCCCTAAAGGAACTTAAACACATACAAACAAAACTGCAGAATAAATTCTTCAAATGGGGCTATAAAAGCCTCAAACGGAAAGCAAACTGGAGACAGAACAAGTTTCATTTCAGAGCCCACAAGGAATGAAATTATCTCTAAATGTACTGCTTTAATGAGATGACTTTCGAGGTTACTTCTACACCATCCAGAAGTAGTAATCTCTGGAACTTAGCAATCGTCAGAGTAAAATGCTGACAATCCCCTGAGAAAAGCATGGTTCCAAATGTGGGTCTATGAGTGCCACTATTTCTCATTAGAAAGAGATTTACTCAACAAGGAAACAGAAGAAACTACCTTCGTCTCTGTACAACACAGTAATACAAAGGAGAGAAGCCCAAAGCACTACATAATTATAATTGACAAGAAACTGGGCATGATGGTTCGTGCCTGTGAACCTAGCACTGGGGAAGCTAAGGCAGGAGGATTGTCCTGAGTTCTTGGCCAGCCTAGACTACAAAAGTGTGTTCCAGAATAAGGCCCATCTCAAAACCACAACACAACACTATTACTTGGCAACAGTACCGTGGTGGTTTGAATGAAGAATGGGCCCCTGTGGGTCCCCGGTTCCAGAGGGTGTCCCACGACAATCTCTCTGAGGACAGAGTGAGAGGAGGGAGGGTCCACTACTGTCTCTGCCGCCGCCTCTGCCTGCGTCTCTACTGTCTGTTGGTCTCCAGCCCAGCCTGGTGTAAGAGGTTTGGGCATACGGAGTGCCAGCAGGGAGGAGATTGCCTGCCCACGCTGCTGCCTCTGCTCAGAGTCTCCACTGTCACCGCTTGGTCACTCCCAGGTGCTGCACCTGTCTCTCTGCGCTGAGCCAGCCTGGGCTGGGCCGATAGGAAGCTGGCTAGCTGGCAAGGAAGCAGCTTGGTGCCCCAGGAAGGTTCCGGGAGAGCAGATCTCTCCCCAAGTGTTACAGCTCTTGAGACAGAAACTCTCTGACACCAGGATGATTCTCCTGAATAGAGCCCTTATATACAGTTTCAGGGTGGGTTAGGGTCTGGCAGCAGATAACGCCTATTGGCTTGGTCTGAGAGCTTGGAGATACCTCATCTACATGTGGGAGAGCCTGAGGCACTGTTCCTCGTGACTGATGGTCATAGGCCTCTCTTTGGGAGAGGCTGTGGAGGGCCAAAGCTGAATGAAAAAAAAAACAGGGCCTGGGAGCAGAGCCGAACACCTGCCGTCCTGATAAAGGTCCGGGGTTCAAGACTTGCTCAACTAGGCACCCAGCTGCTTCCCACAGCCCACCACTCCACAGGCCCCTACAGGTCCATAGATTTGAATGGTCACCAGGTAGTGAGATTATCTGAAAGGATTAGGAGGTGTGTGGCCTTATTAGAGGAAGAGTGTCAATGGAAGTGCGCTCTGAGGTTTCAGAAGTCCAAACCAGACCCAGTAGATCTCTCTTCCTGCTGTCTTCAGATCTGGATGTAGAACTGTAAAGCTACTTCAAGAGCACCATGTCTACCTGCAAGCTTCCATGGTCCCCACCACGATGACATTAGACTAACCCTCTGAAACTGTAAGCAAGCCACAATTAAATGCTTTCCTTTATAAAAGTTGCTGTGGTCTTGGTGTCTTTTCACACAGCAATAGAAAACTAAGACAGATATTAACCAAGAGAGTAGAAATTTGGGAGGCTGGGACTGTAGCTCAGTGGTGGAATACATACACATCTGGTGCCTCGGTTTTGATCCTGGGCATGATAAAAGGAAGAAAAGAAATGGAGAAAGGGAGGAAAAGTGATTTGACAAATCTAAAAAAGTAACTCGGCACAAGTAGGGAAGATACTGGCAGATTGCTATAAACATCAAAGTTGCTATAAGGTATTAAGCTTAAGTACTAGTTCTAAAGAGAAGTACAATTTATCAACTCTCTTCTGAGACATATGGTACTTCTCTAAAATTAAGTCGACATATAAGAAGCTGTTTTAGAATCTGTCTTAGTTTCTTCTTACACTTGAACTGAGTATAGATCAAACGCTCATATTTGGGTAATGAACACCAAGGCATTAAAGAGCCCTCAAAAGGTTTTATTTTTAAAACCTTTGTATTTTGGCCGGGCAGTGGTGGCGCACGCCTTTAATCCCAGCACTTGGGAGGCAGAGGCAGGTGTATTTCTGAGTTCGAGAGTTCGAGGCTAGCCTGGTCTACAGAGTGAGTTCCAGGACAGCCAGGGCTACACAGAGAAACCCTGTCTCAAAAGACCAAACCAAAAAAAAAAAAAAAAACCTTTGTATTTTTAACTACATGTATATGCTTGTATCTATATGGGGTATGTACACAGGGATGCAGGTGCCTATGGAAGCCAAAAGAGGTCATGGGGTACCTTTGAGTTGGAGCTACAGGTAGCAAGCAGTAAGGCACTGTGTGGGTGCTGGGAACTGACTCAAAGCCTCTAAAAGACAAGTAAGTACAAGCTCTTAAGTGCTAAGCTATCTCTCCAGCCCCCTAAGTGGCTTTTATGATTATAATTTAAGTGATTAAATAATCATGCCAAGTATTACCAGAAAGAACCTCAAGACCTAAAAAGTACAACAAAATAGCTTCTCAGTGGCTTTCCTTGCTGTTTCAATTTAATAAAACTAAGACTTCTCTTAAGGTTATTTGTTTTACATTTTTTCTCCTGCCTCTCCCCAAGCTCTTTTTCAAGGTTTTATACTAGCTTAAATATTACTTACTGCCTAGTTTCCATTCTACTCTCCTAACCAAACCTGTCTGTCCCAATCTTCTGTACAGCAACTTCACTCACATATTTGCATACTACCACCTTTGACCTTCCCTTATTATGCATCTACAAAAGGATCATCTAATAAAATCTTAGCAAAATGTGTATTCCCAAACTCTTAATGATACTGCTGCTCATTGCCTATATCATAATTAACTTCCTGGACCAACAAGATGGCTCAGCGGGCTAAAAGGTACTCAGAACCAGCTTGGTGATTTCCAGGACCCACAGGGTGGGAGAGAATTTGGCATGCTGTCCTCTAACCTCCACATATACCACAGCTCTCCTCCAATAAATGTTTAAAAAAAAAAAATCAAACCTAAACTCCCTAAAACTCTATAAAATCTAAGGAAAATAGTATCCTTCTTATATAAATACACTTTGGAAAAATTCTCCCAGTTCTCCAATTTCACTGAGGTCACTACCTCAAACCAATCAATCAATCAATCAATCAATCAATCAAAATCTCTCTCTCTCTCTCTCTCTCTCTCTCTCTCACACACACACACACACACACACACACACACACACACACACACATACTTACTTCCCTACCTACCCTAAATAAATGTTTTTACAAATTAACTTTTTTCTTTCATAATAATGGAAGTTGTCCACATGGCTTTTCTGTTGCATCACATTCACTAGCCTAAGACTAAACTCTTAACAGTGGAAGAAAGAAATGATGTATACCACTTTCTGTCCCCCTGACATGGTTCACAGTAATAGCAGTACAGCCACACACTACACTTCTATTAAAGATACACAGCATATAACCATTATACAAGATTATAATGGTTAAGATTAAGATCTTCCAGGCATGGTGGCAAATACCTACAGTACCAACTACTTAGGAGGTGAAGGCACAAGGATCATCTGGGCCCAGGAGTTCAAGGCCAACCTAGGCATTTTTAAAAAATTACAACACTGGCCACTGAGATGGTAGATCCTTGTCAGGCAAGCCTGATTATGACCTATGTTTAAACCCCAGAATCCAGCTAAAAAGGTGGAAGTAAAGAACTGAATCCATACCGGGCGGTGGTGGCGCACACCTTTAATCCCAGCACTTGGGAGGCAGAGGCAGGCGGATTTCTGAGTTCAAGGCCAGCCTGGTCTACAGAGTGAGTTCCAAGACAGCCAGGACTACCAGAGAAACGCTGTCTCGAAAAAACCAAAACCAAAAAAAAAAAAAAAACTGAATCCACAAAGTTGTCCTCTGACTTCCATACACATGCTATGGTACGTGTACACACACACACACACACACACACACACACACACACAAAATAATAATGAAGGGGCTGGAGTGATAGTTCAGTGGTTAAGAGCATGTGCTTACCCTGTTCACTTCTCAGCACCCATATGGTAGTTTACAACTATCCACTAACCCTAGTCCTAGGGAATCCTGGTATGCATACATGCATGCAGGCAAAACATTCATAAAGTAAAATTAAATAAATCTTAAAAAAAAAAAAGTAAAGCATGAAGGCACAACCCCACCTCTCCAGTTAAGAGACATGGCTCTGTACTTGTGTGTCTGGCATGCACAAGGCTCTAGATTCAATTCTCAGCGCCAAAGGTCCACATACAGATTCTGTGTGTAGGCTATAGCTAAAGTAGCCACCAAGTTAGAATAAGAATCAAACAGAAACTTTAAAGCAGCAATCTGCTTTAAAATACTCCATATTATCCTAAACAACTTAATAATTGAAAATAACACTTCCAAAAGCAGAAAACAATTTAGTGAGAACAGTGGCATTATTTCACATTTAACAAACCTAATGTCTATACTCTCGGGAACTTCTATATTCCCTCTACTGAAGAGATAGATCAGCCTGCCTGTTTCCTAAGTGCTGGTATTAAAAGCTTGCTCCACAATAGTTAGGCTGAACTCATTTTTGAAAAGCACTGTCGCCAGGCGGTGGTGGTGCACGCCTTTAATCCCAGCACTTGGGAGGTAGAGGCAGGCGGATTTCTGAGTTCAAGGCCAGCCTGGTCTACAGAGTGAGTTCCAGGACAGCCAGGGCTACACAGAGAAAAACCAAAAAAAAAACCAACAAAAAAAAAACCAAAAAACAAACAAAAAAAAAGCACTGTTTAGGGGTTTGGGTGGGAGAACTGGTTGTTTTATGGGTTACTCATTTACATACTTACTGAGACAAAGTCTCAATATGTTGCTCCTTGGCTGGCTTGTTTTGTTGACTTCCAGTCCACAGTGATCCTCCTACCTCTGTCCCTAGAATTCTAGAATCACAGCCATATGGGACCATACTCAACCATCATTTAAGAACATCTTTTTTTTTTTTTTTTTTTTTTAAATATTTATTTATTTATTGTATTGATGAGTACACTGTAGCTGTCTTCAGACACACCAGAAGAGGGCATCCAATCTCATTACAGATGGTTGTGAGCCACCATGTGGTTGCTGGGATTTGAACTCAGGACCTCTGGAAGAGCAGTCAGTGCTCTTAACCGCTGAGCCATCTCTCCAGCCCATTTAAGAACATCTTAAGCTTTATTATTATTTATTATTGTGTGTGTGTATGTGTCTGTTGTGATATGTACACAAGTGCAAGTGAAGCCCAAAAGCATCAGACCTCTTTATTCTAGTTTGTTTTGATAAAACACTAACCAAAAGCAACTTGGGGATGAGTCTATTTGATTGACAAGTTCTAGTCCATCCTCTAAGGAAATCTGGACAAGAACTCAAGGCAGAAACTGAAGCAAAATAGAGGGAGGGGTCTACAAAGTGAGTTCAGGACAGTTAGAACTATAAAGCAAAGCCCTGTTTCAAAAAGAAAGGGGAGGAGGAGGAAATTAAGAAAAAAAGAATACTAGCTGGGCATGGTAGCAAATGCCTTTAATTTCAGCATTCAGGAGGTATAGGCAGTAGGATCCCTGATAGATTCAAGGACAGCCTGATCTACAGAATGAGTTCCAGGGGCTACACAGAGAAACCGCATCTTTAAAAAAAAAGTACTTTGAAAACCTGTACTGCAAAAAATAGAAAAATCTACATGAAATGGATGTATTTCTAGACATATGAACTCTAAAACTGAACCAAAGGTATATATATAACTTAAGCCAATGTATAACAAAATGAGACTGGAACACTAAAAATAAATAAATAAAACTCTTCCAACAAAATAACCCCAGGACCAGATGGATTCAATATCGAATCTATCAAATCTTTAAAGAAGAGGTAACACTAGTAATTCTCAACTTGTTCCATAAAATAGAAAACAACTAAGCTCATTCTTTGAAACCCATCTTGTCTTGATACCAAAACCAGAGGACTTAACCAAGAAGGGAAGAAGGGAGGGAGGGAAAGAGGAAGACAGACAAGAGAGGGAGGGAGGGAGAGAGGGAGGGAGGGAGGGAGGGAACCAACCTACCTACAGGCTAAATAGATGGCTCAGTGCTTGCTGCCCTGCCTGATGATCTGAGTTTGATTCCAGGACCAAAGGAGAAAATGAAGTCCTGTGAACTGTCCTCTGACACACCCACATATGCACAGTGGGACTTGGAAGACTGAGCTCTAGCAACTTGAGGTGGGAGAATGACTAACTGGACAGCCTGGGGATTGAACAAGTCGTCATTCTGGTTAGTCCTATGTTAAAATCTTAAAAGTTTAACCTCAGATTAGATACTTAACTCAGCAGGTGGAATTCTTACCTAGCATGTGCAAAGCCCTGTTTGACCTCCAGTACTAAATAAAAACAAAAAAGGCTAGGTGCTTAAAAGTACAACTTCACATTACCCTCCTAACAAAAGAAAAATGTTTACACCAAAACTCAAGACCAAAATAGATGTTTAAATGTGTGGCAAGAGCAGAGATTTGTAAAACCAGACCTAGTGGTCCATACCTGTAATCACAATACCTGGAAGACAGAAGCAGAAGGAACACAAGTTCAAGTCCAGCCTGGAAACAATGAGTTTGATGCTTAGAACAATTTCAAATGTATCCTTCCTTCCATACACTGTAATTTCTTGTGTATAACCCCACAACAGAAATCAGAAACATCATGTTATATACAAGACAAAATAAAGAAAATGAATTTTTAAAAAGTAGCTTATAAACATTAATGGCATTATTATCTGGCATTATTATTATTATTATTATTATTATTATTATTATTATTATTATATGTGAGTACACTGTAGCTGTCTCCAGACACCCATGTGAAGGCATAGGATCCCATTACAGATGGTTATGAGCCACCATTCGGTTGCTGGGATTTGAACTCATGACCTCTAGAAGAGCAGTCAGTGCTCTTAATGGCTGAGCCATCTCACCAGCCCATTATCTGGCTTTTTTATTTCTTGGTAAGTGCAATCATTTTCATAGACTCACCCAGGTACCTATGGGAATTCTGAATTAGAAACAATACCAGTTCCAAAAGTATCTTAACAAATTACATCCATTCAACTTCTAATGCAAATTTCTCTTCTAGTTATGTTCTTCCCAAGTAAAAACACCTCTGAACGAGAGCAGAAAGAGATCCAAAACAAACTGCCTCACCCTTCTTAAAAGTTACTACGGGCCCTATGAATATGGTCACTACTATTTGTAGATCTGCAATTCATTCTCTCATGTTTGCTGCAACACAAATATCTATTTTAAGAAAGCAAAGAAAATGTGTATATGTGCATGTGTGTCAAAAAGATCTTTTTATGTTCCGAGTCTTCTCCCCCTTCTCCTTGCCACAGCCAAGCAAGCAGAGATGACGTAGACTTCCTTATATAAGAGGCTGCGATTTCTTAGACTGCAGGCTTTTCCCTTTGTGTTCTGTATATGCTTACACACACGAGAGCGCGCACATTCTCATTTCTTCGCACAACCCCCTGGCATGATGCCAGCACTCAGTCAGCTGGTTCATTCCATTCAGAGAGCAGTATTAGAGCTAACGTGGAAGGGGGGGAGTAACAGGGTAAGGGGAGCTAGAACCATCCTGCTGTAGACAAAAGACATTTTTTTAAATGAAGGGGGTAGGGAAGAGGAAAGGGAAAGAGGGAAGAAGGATGGGAAGGGGCTCCAGAGAAACCGAACCTTAACAACACCCTGCCTATAAAACATCATCGTGAATACTGGAGTCAAAACCCTCATCATTATAGCAAACAGATGAAGAAGAGGGAAAGAGGATCCAAACAGAAAGGATATTATATGAGAAATAATTATTCCATAATAGAATTTAAAAAGCAACAGTGTTTTATTACTTCAATTCCACCAGAAACCACAGTCAGAAAACTGCTGTGAAGAACTCAAAACAATTGAGTTTCTACTTTTAAATAAAGAAAAAAGGTGTGGTGAAGAGAGAAAGATAGCTAACATACTTATGTAATTTCTGCACTCTCTCACCTAAGTTGCCAAGAAATTTGGAGACAAAGAAAGAGAGATATACAAACATAAAAGGAAGAAAAGGAGAAATGAATTTAGACTGCTTGCTTCCTTCCCCCCTAGCCTGTGTGGGGTCACTCATTCTCCTTCCTATTGTGTCTTTCCTATAGTAAGAGAGGCTCTCAGAGGTGGCCCCATGCAAAGCAGCCCCTATGAGAGACCTGCACAAACCTGGTCTCCAAGTGGGTACACTGCTCTGTCAATCACATGGAGTACTGTTATATTAAACAAAAGAAATAGGGGGATGCTTACTTTTACCCATGATGCTTAGCGGGGTGGGGAAGATCAGCTGCAGCCAGTTTATAACCTCAGGACATGAAATTATCTCTTAATTTTAAAGTCATTTGTGGTACAAAAGTCAGTTATTTTTCCCACCCTAACTAATCCCCCCACCCACCCATTATTCTGGCCTACTGCCAGAGTTTGCCTTCATTCATGAGAGCTAGTTTCTTCTCAAATCATGATGCTTTAACTGTTTAGTTTCCAAGGTTCTAAAAAACACAAAATCAATACAAAGTATACCCCCTAATACTATAAAACAAAGTCACAGTATCAACCTCCTTATTTGGTACATCTCCCACCCCATCCCCCACTACATACCTTCAAACTCAAAATCTTCCTGGCAACCTTTGTGAGTGCTGAAATTACTGGGACTGAGTGAGCCCTCAAGTCAGACTCAAGCTACTTTTCTTCATCCTTATTTGAAGTACTATAGGACAGGTACTGATAAGCCAGCAGACATATTCGTCAAACTTTAAGACAGGGATTCGCTATGTAGCTCTGGCTGTCCTGGAACTCAAACTCATTGTATAGACCAGGCTGGCTTCAAATTCAAAAAGATTCACATGCCTCTGCCTCCCGATGCTGGATTAAATCCATGTGCCACCACATTCAGATCAAATCTTTTCTTTAAAAAAAAAAAAAAAAAAAGACAAAGTCTCACACTATCATCTCATCTAAGCTGACAACAACCTTCAATCCAGCCTTAGCATCCTGAGTGCTAGAATTACAAGTGTCATCTACCACACCCAGCTCAGAACTTTTTTCTCTGAAACTGTTTTACAGGTCTGATGTAGCCCTATCAACTGACAACATTTAGAACAGTTGAAGCCAGAACTAACACAATCACAGCAAAGTTTTATATCCAAGTAGTAGAATGGCATCTGCATACTCACACTTTTACTTTTAGCAGAGCTAGTAGTGTGACATGTCATAAATGCTAGACAAGCACCCTGCCAATTAGCTCTAACCTCGTATCTTTCCTGTGTGTGTATGTACATACCCAAAGCGTTACATATGTTAAATGAACTCTTATTTCCAAAAACACTTTTTAGAAAAAGATTATTTTTATGTATAAGTATGTATGTGTGCCTGCACGAATTTGTGTGTACTATATGTGTGCATGTGCTCTAAGAGGGCAGAAGACATGAATTCCCCTGGAGCTGGAGACATAACCAATTGTGAGCTGCCTGATGTGAATGCTGGGAATCAAAACATGGCTCCTCTGCAGAACAGTAAGAGCTGTTAGCCACTGAACCATCTCTCCAGTGTCCTGTGTACACAACACGCCTTAAAAATGATTTATGCCATGGGTTGGAGTAATGGCTCAGCAGTTACAAGTACTTACTGTTCTTGCACAGGACCCTGGTTTGGTCATATGCAACATATGTGAGCACATAGTGGCTCACAACCACCTAGAAACTCCAGTTCCAGAGGATCTAACCCCTCTTCTGTACCACTGACAGACATACATAGGCATGTACACATGCACACATAAAAAATAAAAATGGTTTATGCAGACTTGAGATGTAGTTCAATAAAAACTATGAATAAGCCTAAATGTGAGGCACATATGTGAAAAGCTTAAAAAAAAAAAGTTCAAGGTCCCTATATAAGGAGTTAAAGGCTAGTCTGAACTACATAAAACCCTGTCTCATTAAAAAGTAAAAACAAGCTGAAGAGACGGCTCAGTAGTTAAGAGCATTGACTGCTCTTCTAAAAGACCTGGGTTCAATTCCCAGCACCTACATGGCAGTCCACACCTGTCTGTAACACCAGTTCCAGGGCTTCTGACACCCTCACACAGACATTCATGCAGGCAAAACATCAATGAACATAAAAAATAAAAGTTTAAAAAAAAAAAAAAAAACCACCCACATTTCCCTAAAATGTAAGGGAGTCAGAATGTGGTAAGGAAAATATTCAAACAAACCAGAGAAAAGAAAGCCTAGTCCAGTTGATTTGTGGAAGCTCTCTCTTAGCTAAGAATATTTGTTCTGAGATCTTTGTCTACCCAAGAACTAAAGACTTTTATAAACAGCAACAAGAAATAACACTGGCTCTTTTAAAAAAATATTTATTTATTTTATGGATATGAGTACACTGTGGCTGCCTTCAGACACACCAGAAGAGGGCATCAGATGCCATTACAGATGGTTGTGCGCCATCATGTGGTTGCTGGGAATTGAACTCAGGACCTCTGGAAGTGCTTTTAACCACTGAGCCATCTCCCCAGCCCCAATGAGTGCTTTTCAACTAATATATACATACCATCAATATACCACCTCAAAAACCTGTTTCATTTGATCCTGTAAAAAAAATCAAAATATATATTTCGTATATTTCTCATATATCTATATGAGAAGGTCTCACAAAGCCCTTATTTCTCTCCAATAGCAAAGTTGCTAAAATAGTGAATAAACAAAATTATACTCAATTTTAAAATATTTTCCAAAGCAATGCATTAAATTTATATTTTAAAAAACTGGGAATTGGTATATAGCTCATTGACACTGTTTACCTAGCATGTATAAGGAGACCAAAGACTTGAGTCAGGAGGGTTGAGAGGAGGAAACTAAGAAGATAGACTGATTGAAGACAGGGTATCACTATTATTAGCTTTGAACTGGTTACATAGACCAAGCTGGCTTTTGACTCAGAGATCTGCCTGCCTCTGCCTCCTGAGTGCTGGGATTTAAAGGCAAACACCACTAATTATATGTATATGTGTGTATCTGTATATAGGTCTGTACACATGTCCAGCACCCATAAGGCTACATGAGAGTGTGAGATCCTTGAAGCTGGAGTTTATGAACCACCCAATGTAGATATTAGGTGCCCAAATAAAGTTCTCTGCAAAACTGGTATAACATTCTTAGCCACTGAGCTATCTCTTCAACCCCTCAATAAATAAGTAAATAGAATAAAAATAAAAATCACATCTATACCAAGCTACACATCATATTACTGATACTGTAATTCTCGGACATGACAGTCTGCACTTAATAGGTCTCTATCAGCCCGGTGGTGGTTGCCCACGCCTTTAATCCCAGCACTTAGGAGGCAGAGGCAGGTGGATTTCTGAGTTCGAGAGTTCGAGGCCAGCCTGGTCTACAGAGTGAGTTCCAGGACAGCCAGGGCTACACAGAGAAACCCTGTCTTGAAAAATAAAACAAAACAAAACAAAACAAAAAAATAGGTCTCTATCAGTTCTCCAGGAGGCAGAGACAGGCATTATCTCTATGGGTCAGAGGTCAGCTTGGTCTACACAGCAAGTTCCAAGTCAGCCAGGGCTACAGAAGACCCTGTCTCAAAGGGCACTTACACATGGATTTTTTTTTAAAAAAAAAAAGCAAAATCAAAAACAAACAAACAAAAAAACACAAAACTACACACACACAAAAAAAATGTAATTTGGGGAAGAACTGAGAGATATGGCTTAGTGACAGAGCCACTTACAACATGCCCTGGTTCCAACCCCAGCATTCTGTACTTAACATAAATTAAATATAGAATAGTACTTTTTTGAAAGTAGTCTCCCTTAATGTGTTCATCCAATAAGACATGTAGCTGAGACTATAGCTCCGTTAGCAGAATACATGCCTAGCATGCTCAAAGTTCTGCTTCAATCCTTAGTACTATGTAAAACTGAGCACATCTGTAATTCCACCATCTGGGAAGTAGGAGGTCATACTTCTATATAGTGAGCTTGGAGACAAACTGAGCTACATGGAACTCTGATTGGAAACAACAGCAAAAGGACTAAAGAGATAACTCAGGTTAAGAGCATTGGCTGCTCTTCCAGAGAATTCAGATTCAGTTCCAAGCACCCATATGGTGGCTCACAACCATCTATAACTCTAGTTCCTGGGAATTCAATGCCTTTTTCTGGCCTCTGAGGTAGGTAGCCATGGAAACAGTGTACAGATATAATGCAGGCAAAACACCCATATATATAAGATAAAATTTTAAAAAATTAAAGTCGGTTATATTCCACTCAATAACTTGATTACTAACTATATAGGAAGAGAAATTACACCAGGAATATTTCATCTTTAATGTAATATGTTTCTAAACCAGACTTTTCTCAATGGAACTAAGGCATTGCATTGTCTACTCCTAGGAAACAGAAACATGATCACCTACAGCATTAAAGTAGTTAACACTTATAAAAATTAATCTTTCCAGAAGGCAAAACAACTCTAACAGAGTCCACAAGATACCTAACTAAGGTAGTCCTAAATTCCTGACTTAAGTCTTCTTATAGTCACAGATACTATTGGTTCTGGGTGACCAGGAGCATGGACAAATAATTTCTTTTTCTTTTCAGTTTGAGACAGGGTCTCTCTCTCTCTATGTAGCACTGGGTGTCTTAGAACTCACTCTGTAGACCAGGCTAGCCTGGAATTTACAGAGATCTGCCTGCTTCTGTCTCCAGAGTACTGGGATTAAAGGCATGCTTGACTGTTGACTCGGTTTCATTCTCTATTTCCTTTCCTCTATCTTTGAAAGCATCAAGTGCTTTCTATTTTAGGTTAAGTCACAAATGCTTGCATTTATCTAGCAATGGAATTCAACCCTTGGCTAGATATGGCAAATAACCATAATCCAAGAAACTGACAGATGTAAGGATTGCCACATGTTCAAGTCCAGCTTGATCCACAAAGCACATTCCAGGCAAACCAGACCTTTACAGAAAGACTTATCTACAACAACAACGGAAAAAAAAAAAAAAAAAAGTAAAAGCCTTGTGAGATGGCTCAATGATTAAAGGTTCTTGCCGCCAAACCTGATAACCTGAGTTGTTTTTTTTTTTTTAATCCTCCAAACCCATACAGTAGGAGAGAACGGACTCCTGCAAGTTGTCCTCAGATCTCCATGCATGGTGTAACAGGTGTGCATGTACACACACTCCCTCTCTAGGACCAGAGAGATGGTTCACAGTTAAGAGTACATGCTGCTGCTATAAGAAAATCTAAGTCTAGTTCCCAACCAGCTCTACAGGGATCCAACACCTCTGGCCTCTGTAGACACCAGCACTCATGCCTACACTCTCACACCAACAGACATACACAAAATTAAATCTAATGACAACAATCCCCCACCCCTCAAAATACAGCTCAACTCAAACATCTTTTTTTTTTTTTAAATATTTATTTATTTATTATATATGAATACACTGTTGCTGTCTTCAGAGACACCAGAAGAGGGCATCAGATCTCATTACAGATGGTTATGAGCCACCATGTGGTTGCTGGGATTTGAACTCAGGACCTCTGGAAGTGCAGTCAGTGCTCTTATCCACTGAGCCATCTCTCCAGCCCCAACTCAAACATCTTAAAATGCTTGTTTGAGCCGGGCAGTGGTGGTGCACGCCTTTAATCCCAGCACTTGAGAGGCAGAGGCAGGTGGATTTCTGAGTTCGAGGCCAGCCTGGTTTACAGAGTGCGTTCCAGGACAGCCAGGGCTACACAGAGAAACCCTGTCTCGAAAAACCAAAGCAAAAATAATAATAATAATAATAATAATAATAATAATAATTTTGAAACTTGATGTTTCAAACTTGATGGAAATTATATTATTCTAGATTTAGATATATAATTGAAAATTCTTTAGTGCATAAAGTTTAAGGGGGGAGGGAGGAATAAGTCAAACCATCTATATAAAAATTCCAAAACACAGGGATAATTTGCCTCCATAGAGTATCCTTTTTTCATTACAAATCCATATTTGGGTTGTAAATTTACTATCATATGTGTAGAACACCTATCAAAAACTGAATAAGGGTGCTAGAGAGATGGCTTAGTAGTTAAGAGCTGCTCTTTCCAAGAACCTAGATTCAATTTCTAGCACACACACATGGCAGCTCACATAATGCCAATACCAAGGGATTCAATGCCGCCTTCTGGTCTCTGCAGGCACCAGGTATACATGTGGTACAATGACAAACATGCAGACAATATACCCATGTATGTAAAACACAAAATATCTTACACATATGCATGTGTGTACAGTTAAGTGGATCTATAATCCCAAAGCTCCTACAGCAAGATCAGAAGCAGAGACAAGAGGATCCCTAGAAGCTCACTAGCTGGCTAGCCTGACATTAGAAGTCACAAAACAGCAAAGACCCTGTGCCACTTGACCCTGAAAGGTAAACAATCACAAAGTTGTCTTCAGCTCTCCACAATTGATGTGGCATGCAAATATCTGCACAACCACCTTTGCACATGTATCACATACATGTATCAAAGACATATACGCAAAACATTTCAAAAGTTTAAAAAAAAAACACAATAAAATTTAACAGTGAAAATAATAGTCAAGCAGCTGGGTGTGGTGATGCACACCTTTGATTCCAATACTCAGGACACAGAGGAAAGTGGATTTCTGAGTTAGAAGCCAGCCTGGTCTACATAGTGAGTTCCAAAACAGCCAGGCCTACACTGAAAAACCCTGTCTGGGGGAAAAAAAGAGAGACACAGACAGACAGCAGGCATGCACATGCTCACACAAGACCAGAGTTTCCAAGCCTAGCCAGAAGAGACATAAGCATCAGAATAATCCAACAAGATAAGCAACAAGAGTTAGCTCAGTAAAGACGCCCAAAGATTAAAGATGAGAGACCAGGCAGAGCACAGAGGAATATGCCTTTAATTCTAGAATTTAGGAGGAAAGATTGGTCTGGCCTGGTCTACATATCATCCAAGACAATCAGGGCCACATTTAAAAAGACCTAGAAAGAGTTACATAGCTGACACAAACACCTATGGCTGGTCAAAAGGTTTAGCTGACTAAAAGTGTTTGCTGCACAATCCTGATAACCAAAGTTTGACTCCCAGACCAACAGTGAACAAAGTATTTTTAAAATTTTTACTTAGATGTATTTATTCTATGTGTTGCCTATACATGTTTGTGTACAATATGTGTGCTTGGTGCCCAGAGGTCAGAAGAAGGCATCAGATCCTAAAATTAGAGATGGCAGTAAACCATCATCTGGGTGCTGGGAACCAAACCTGGGTCCTCTGCAAAAGCAACAAATGCTCTTAAGCACTGAGCCATCTCTCTAGCTGGTGGAAGAAGATATTTAAATTAAAAAAAATTTCTTTTAAAGATTTATTTATTTTATTTATATGAGTACACTGTAGCTTTCTTCAGACACACCAGAAGAGGGCATCAGATCCATTATGGAAGGTTGTGAGCCACCAAGTGGTTGCTGGGAATTGAACTCAGGACCTTTGGAAGAGCAGTCAGTGCTCTTAACCACTGAGCCATCCCTCCAGCCCTTAAATTAAATTTTTAAAAATTTATTTAAAATGTTTTTGGCAGGTGTGGTGTTGCACATCTTTAATCCCAGCACTCAGGAGGAGGCAACAGATGAACCTCTTACGAATTTGATGTCAGTATGGTTTATATAGTTGAGTTCCAGAACAGCCATAGCTAAATATAAGACCCTGTCTCAAAACACCAAAGTAACAGTATTAAAAACAATAATAAATTATAGTAATAATTATTTTTATTTTATGTGAATGAGTGTCTTGTCTGCATTATCTGTGTGCCACTTGCATTCAGTGACCATAGAAACCAGAAGAGGTGGTCTGATCACTGTAACTAGAGCTAAAGATGGCTATTAGCTGTCAAGTGGGTGCTGAGAATTGAACCAGGATTTTCTGGAAAAGCAGACAGTACTCATAACAACTGAGCCATTTCTCTAGCCCCTTAGTTTTTAAAATTAAATTTTTTGCCAGAAACATAGGTAGTGTCCCCAAAAAAGTTTTCTTTGGACAAGTGTAGTGGTACATTTTTTTTTTTTTAAGATTTACTAATTTTATATATGAGTACACTATAGCTCTCTTCAGACACACCTGAAGAGGGCATCAGATCCCATTACAGATGGTTGTGGAGCCACCATATGGTTGCTGGGAAGTGAACTGGGAACCTCTGGAAGAGTGCTCTTGACCACTGAGCCATATCTCCAGCCTGGTACATCTTTTAACCTTACCACTCATAAGGCAAAGGGAAGAAGATCCTTGTGAGTCCAAGACCAGCCTGAACAACACAGAAAGTTCTACGTTAGCTTAGGCCTCATTCTGAGGCCCTGTCTTCAAAAATAGTAATAACTAGGGGTTGGGGATTTAGCTCAGTGGTAGAGCACTTGCCCAGCAAGCACAAGGCCCTGGGTTCAGTCCTCAGCTCTGGGGGGAAAAAAAAAGACAAAATAACAAAAGTAGTAATACTAACCAGGTGTGGTGGTCAATGCCTTTAATTCTAGCACTCAGGAGGCAGAGGCAAGTGAATCTCAGCAAGTTCAAAATCAGCCTGGTCTACAAACTGAGTTCCAGGACAGCCAAGGCTCTTACACAGAGAAAATCCTATTTCAAAAAACAAAAACACACAAAACTAATCATTTAAAAAATAACTTAAATACAGAGTCTAGAGATAGCTGAGTAATTAGGGGGAAAAAAACTGCTGCCAGGTAATGGTTGTAAATGCCTTTAATTCCAGTACCTGGGAGGCAGATGCAGGCAGACTCTGAGTTCAAAGCCAGCCTGGTCTACAGAGCAGGTTCCAGGACAGCCAGGGCTACACAGGGCCAAAACAAAAAACAAAAAAACCCAAACCAAACCAAGCCTAACTTGCTGCTCTTGCAGAAGACCTAGGTTTGATTCCTACAACCTACGTGATGGCTCACAACCACCCATAATTCTATTTCCAAGGAATCTAATGCCTTCTTCTGACCTCAGGCACACATGTGATGCACATACATACATTTGGGCAAAAAAAAAAAAATGCAAACACATGATGTAATTTCAAAAATTAAGTGTAATACTCAAGGGTCTTTTAGATCAAAGCAGCATCATTCACAGACAAACTATATTAAAGCATTTCCATATACATCAATTACCTGTAGGTGATCAAAAAGTTTTAAATCAGAAGTGATAGAGTAGGAGCAGAAAGATGGCTAAGTGGGTAGTGAGTAGGAAATGTACTTGCCACCAGGCCTAATGACCAGACTTTGATCTCTGGAACCCACATATAAGGAGAGAACAGACTTTGAAAACTATTCTCTGGCCTCCCTCCAAAAGCTATGGCTGACATGCAGCTACATAGAGACACACACACACACAGACACACAAACACACACTATACAAAACATACACAAAATAAATTTTAAGAAAAAATTTTAAGCCGGGCAGTGGTGGCGCACGCCTTTAGTCCCAGCACTTGGGAGGCAGAGGCAGGCGGATTTCTGAGTTTGAGGCCAGCCTGGTCTACAGAGTGAGTTCCAGGACAGCCAGGGCTACACAGAGAAACCCTGTCTCGAAAAAAACAAAAAACAAAAAACAAAACAAAAAAACTTAAAAAAAAGAACTTAAAAAAAAGAAGAAGAAAAAATTTTAAGTGATCTATTTCTCAATGTAGAATTTGTCATTTATGACTCCTGTCCAGCACTGGACACAAAGACTCAACAGTTACAACTGTTTGCTCCTCCTACAGAGAAAATAAATTCAGTTCTCAGCACTCCCATGATAGTTCACAACTGTCTGAAACTCCAGTTCCAAGAGATTATACATCCTCCTCTGTCTCTCGGGGTCCAAGTCACAGAAGTGGCACACACACACACATGCAGCTCCTGACACACATAAAAATAAATCCTTTTTAAAAATTCACTGCTCCTATCTAGGAGTATTGCAAGAAGGAACTCTTGGATGCCAAAACAGACCCAACATTAGACATATTATTTTATTTTAAAATTATTTATTTACATTCCAGCCATTGATCGTCCCTGCTGGTCCCCCCTCCCACAGTTCCTCATTCCATTCCTCCTCCCCCTTGCCTCTGAGAAGGTGCTTCTCCCCAACAGGCATCCCTCTTCCCTGGGGCCTTAAGTCTCTAGAGGATTAGACCCATCTTCTCCCACTGAGGCCACACCAGGCAGTGTGGTATATATGTACTAGGGGCCTCAGACCAGCTCATGTATATGCTGCCTGGTGGTGGCTCAGTCTCTGGGAACTCCCGGGGGGGGGGGGGGGGGTCTGGGTTTGTTGAGTCTGCTGGTCTTCCTCTGGGGTTGCCCTCCCCTTCAGCTTTTTCAATCCTTCCCCTAATTCAACCATAGGGGTCCCTGACTTCAGTCCAATGGTTGGGTATAAGTATCTGCGTTTGTCTCAGTCAGCTGCTGATAGGGCCTCTCTATTTTAACCGTAGCTTTGCAAGGAACTTTCTTTATTGAAAGAAGGAAAAACATATTCACAGCTGGGCATGGCATTGTGACTCAAAACACATAATCCCAGCACTAGAAACTGAAGCAGGGGGCTTGTTACATGTTCAAGGCCATACTGGGCTAGAGTGTGTTCCAGACCAGCCTGGACTACAGAGTGAAATTTTGTCTCAAAACAAAGAGTTTACTGATAAGAGCTATTCAAAAACAGATTTTGTTTCTTTGGAAAGGGATGCTTTGTTTTGCTGAGCAGCCTTTCACTTTGTATTCCCCAGATTAACCTGGAATTATCAATCATTTTGTCCCAGCCTCCTTCCTGGTCGCTAGGATCACACAATAGAGATTTTTGGTGAAGAGTTCCCTCAAATATTTCAAAAGCAGATTGAGTTTTCAATAATTTATTGTATAGTTTATTGCTATAATGCTACAATGTATTCTAACCAGTTAGAACTGTTTCTCAACCTCAGTCCTACTAACTTTGGAAGGCTGAGAAGAGATCTTTGTTGTAGAAAGCTGTCCTAGGGTGGCCAGAAAGCTGGCTGAAAGGTTAAGAGCACTGGCTACTCTTCCAAAAGTACTGAATTCAGTTTCCAGCTACCACATGATGGCTCATAACCATCTATAGTGAGATCTGGTACCTTCTTCTGGCCTGTAGGTGTACATGCAGGCAAAACACTGTATAAATAATAAATAAATCTGGAGGAGGAGGAGCAGCAGCAGCAGCAGCTGTCCTAGGTTGATTGTTTAGCAGCACCTCTGGCCTCTCGAAACAAAATACAAATAATAGCACTACCAATTCTTTATATCTATAAGAACAAGAAAGGTCCCTTTCCCCATATAATACCAAATATCCACTGGAGGATAAACTCCTCCCAGATGAGAATCATTCTATTAAACAACGGATACCATTCTGCTCAAGAAATCTGTGGATATTTTGCCCAATAGTCAACCTTGCAAATGAACATGAAAACTACCAGAGGAAGCATTCCACAGGTACAAGTGGTTAGCACAGAGTATTTACACACCATATCAAATAAAAATGTGGTTCCCTTCTGAAGACAGAATGACAATAGAGGGAACATAAAAAGAATTCTGGGGTCAATGAAACAGCTAAGCAGGAAAGGGCACTTGCTGCCAAGCCTGATGATCCAAATTCAATCCCAGAAGGAGAAAATCCATTCCCACAAATTGTCTTCTATCCTCCATAAGCATAACAAGCCATATGCATCCGTAGCATATGAATGAATGAATGAATGTAAATTTTTTTCAAGAAAAAAGACTTCTAGGGCGGGCGGTGGTGGTGCACGCCTTTAATCCCAGCACTTGGGAGGCAGAGGCAGGTGGATTTCTGCGTTCGAGAGTTCGAGGCTAGCCTGGTCTACAGAGTGAGTTCCAGGACAGCCAGGGCTACACAGAGAAACCCTGTCTCGAAAAACCAAACCAAAAAAAAAGAAAAAGAAAAGGACTTCTAGGAAGAGGTAATATTCTGTATCTCTATGTAGATAACTTTTTTTTTTCTGTATATACATTGTACCTCAGAGAGTGTTTTAACAAAACACATAATCCCAGCACTCAGGAGGATCTCTCTGGGTACAAAGCTTGACTGGTCTACATAGTGAATTCCATGACAATCAAAACTATTATGAGGGGGCTGGAGAGATGGTTCAGTGGTTAAGAGAACTGACTGCTCTTCCAGAGATCCTGAGTTCAATTCCCAGCAACCACATGGTGGCTCACAAACCATCTGTAATGGCATCTGATGCCCTCTTCTGGTGTGTCTGAAGACAACTACAGTGTACTCATATAAAATAAAATAAACAGATAAATCACAAACAAGCAAACAAAACTATTATGAGCCAGCTACTAAGGGGATAGGAACTCCACAGGAAGATCAACAGAGTTAACTAACCTAGACTTTTGGGGCTCTCAGAGACTGAACCACCAACCAAAGAGCACACACAGGCTGGACCTAGGCATCCCCACATATACGTAGATGTGTAGCTTGATCTTTATGTGGGTCTTGAACAACTGGAGCAGGGGCTATCCCAAAAGCTGTTGCCTGTATGTTGCCTTCTAACTGGGCTGCTTGGTCTGGTCTCAGTGGGAGAAGATTCACCTGGGCTCACATAGACTTGATATGGCCACCAGGGGTGGGGGTGGGTGACAAGACACAGGACAGCAGGGGAGGGGGATATATGATACACAGGGGAGCTCCCACCTACTCAAAGGAGAAGGTGAGGAGGGGAAGGGGAAGGACTGTGGGAGGGGGAGACCAGAAGAGGGGCAGTGAGTGGGATGTAAAGTGAATAAGTAAAAATGTAATAAATATGGATAACCAAAACAAAACAAAAAAACTATTTTTTTGAGACCCAGTCTCAAAAACAAATTTTTTGGTAAGCAAGAGACTGATTGAAATGAGGTATAGCAGAGGAATCTAAGAAGCAGGGACTATATGCCATGAAACATTTTTACCCTTGAAATTCAAAAGAGTGGCAAGTATTCTGGTCCCCCTTCTCCATCCACACAGTTCCAGTTTCCCACTCCTTTTTTTTTTCTTTTTCTTTTTTTTTTTAAAGATTTATTTATTTATTATATATGAATACACTGTAGCTGTCTTCAGACACACCAGAAGAGGGCATCAGATCTCATTACAGATGGTTGTGAGCCACCATGTGGTTGCTGGGATTTGAACTCAGGACCTCTGGAAG
>NW_021620768.1:3450641-3594341 GCF_004785775.1 Grammomys surdaster | reverse complement strand
TGAGCCACCATGTGGTTGCTGGGATTTGAACTCAGGACCTCTGGAAGTGCAGTCAGTGCTCTTAACCACTGAGCCATCTCTCCAGCCCTTCCCACTCCTTTTTATACAAAAAGTTTTAAAGTTTTTTTTTTTTTATTCAGTCAGTATCAGTCACTCATCTTTAAAAGGGGGGGAAGAAATGCTAACTAAATGAGATGATTGGGGAGCAAATTTTTAAAATTAAAAATTAGAAAAGTATCTCTCAAAATTCTACATTCCAACAGGGAAGTAAAATAAAGGGCACAATGTAAAGTAGAGATTCTCAACCTTCCTAATGCTCCAACAATGCTTTAACACAGTTTCTCATGTTGTGGTGACTCCCAACCATAAAATTATTTAGTTACTACTTCATAACTGTAATTTTGCTGTTAGGAATCATATAAATATCTGATAGGCATGACATCTGATACGTGCCCCACAGGAAACTCACAGGTTTGATTTAAAGCAAAATGGAAGTAGAAAGGACAACAAAAACATTAACTTGAAAGCCTTAAGAGATAAGTATTTTCATAGACAAGGAACTCCCAACAGCAACCAAAATATTAACCTCTGAGTTCAGAAAAAATCATGTAATTCCATGTATACATTCATAAATTTCATGCCTAGTGATACACATGCCTTTAATCCCAGCACTGAGGAGGCAGAGACAGATGGACTCCCTTTGAGTTCTAAACCAAATAATACAAAATAATAACCAAATAATACAAATAAGACCCTGTCTCAAAACAAAAAAAATCCTAAAACACCCATAATTTCTTAGACAAAAACATAAAAGCACTGGTTTTTAGTACAGGGACTAGAACCCAGGTACTTGCCTATACTACTACTGAGCTATATCTCCAGCCTTGCTGATTGCTTTTTATATCCAAAGTAACTTTGTGCTAAGATTCTTTTTTGCTATCTCATTTTCTTTTTGTGTTTAACTTTCATTTGCATTTATTTTGGTTAGTAATGATGAGATTAATTTGTGAATTAACAAGTCATGTGTAGATCTTCTATGAAAACTGTTTTTATTATTCCAAACAATAGGTCTGAAGAACAAGATAAAATTATGACATAGACAGGGTTAGAGATGTATCTCAAATGGTAGAATGCTTGCCTAGCAAGGTTAAAGGATTTCATTCCCAGCTAATCATAAGCCAGGTATAGTGGTAAATTTCAGGGCTCTGTAAGTATAATAGCAAGAAGATTAGAAGTTCAGGGATATCCTCAGAAAGCACAGGATTTATCTTTTATTTTTCAGAACTGTATGGTGGAGTACATGCCACAGTGTATAGGTAGAGGCCAGATTGATACACACTAAAAAATTCTAAAATCATGGAAGAATCAGGGATGGGGAGATGAGATAGTGCAACTTCATATCCCCAGCATGAGTGGGGTCTAGGATAACATGGTTTTTCCTAGAGGTCCCTGGCGACCAAGTCTGGCCAATTAGTAAGCTCCAAGTTCAGAGAAGAAAAATTGTCTCAAAAATAAAGTAGAGAGATAAAAGAAGAAAAAGAAGAAGATGCTCTAGAATCATACCTCTGCTAAGCTGTGCACTTTAAAAGGCTAAAATGATAGCTACTATATTTTACACATTTTCCACATATCCAGAAACCTGTATGCTAAGTTTGCTATTAACTTTTTTAAAAAAGCAAAACTTCTTCAAGCATGGTGGCCTATACCTTTAACCCCAATAGAGGCACCTACTGTCAAATGTCCATAACCCACAAAGAAAGACATAGACACAGACAGACAGACAGACAGACAGACACACACACACACTTAAAAATATACACTTTTTAGAAAAAGCAATTACAGACATTTGGGTTTGGTGGTTGTTTGCTCTATTTTTTTTTCTGAGAGAAGGCCCCAACTCATCTTGTTTACCAGGCTAGCCTCAAACTTGTATCTATCATTCTGACTTTGGCTCCTGAAAACTGAGAATACAAGAATGTGCCACCATGCCTGAAGCCTGTTGTTTTTTTGTTTTTTAAGATTTTGCCAGGCAGTAGTAATGCATGCCTTTAATGCCAGAACATGGCAGGCAAAGGCAGGTGGATCTCTGAATTCAAGGCCAGCCTGGCCTACAGATCAAGACCTAGGAGAGCCAGGGATACACAGAGAAACCCTGTCTTTAAAAAAGAAAAAAGAAAAAAGATTTATCCTTTTATTTATTTGTGTATCTGTCTATGTGCTTACATAACATATCCTTATGAAGGTACTGGAGACCAGTAGAGGAAGCTCAGTCCTAAAATTGGAATTATAGTCAGCTGTGAGCTGCCAAAGGTGGTTGGCAAAACACAAAGCCTTCTACAGCAAGCCCTGTTAGCCACTGAGCTATCTCTTTAGCCCCTCTTTTTTTTTTTCATGAAGTTTTATTATGTGTTTGGTATATATGTAAAATACCTCATTAGATCTAGATTTCAAATAAGTCACGACTATTTAGTACTCCTTAGAACCCTCAAGGTTCTTCAAGATACAACTGCCATATTCCTGCCAACTACAAAACACTGCTGTAAAAGGTCATTTTCCACTTGCCCATATTCCTTGAAAAGCTTTCAGTTCAATATTAATACATTATATAAAGTCAAATGGGAATAGCTACTAAAACTGAAGGTGCAGAGTTAAGCATCAATTTAAAATATTTGGGAAAGGAGTGGGGTAAGCTAGCCATAATGGATGACACTGATGACCCCGACACTCAGGAGGCTGAGGGAAGAGAAGCATGAATTCAAAACAATCTACGTGGAGCCAGCAAGATGCCTGCTACTAAGTCTGATGGCCTGAGTTCAATCCCTAAAACTCAGGAAGGAAATCAACTCCTGCAAGTTGTTCTATATCCTCCATACAAGCACACACCTCTTCCCCACTCCACAATTAAATAAATGTAGTAAGAGAAATAATATCAGAAGAATCTGGGCTCTGTGTGTGTATGTACATAGTAAAACCCTGTATAAACAAGCCAGGCGCCGGGCAGCGGTGGCGCACACCTTTAGTCCCAGCACTTGAGAGGCAGAGGCAGGTGAATTTCTGAGTTAGAGGCCAGCCTGGTCTACAAAGTGAGTTCCAGGACAGCCAGGGCTACCCAGAGAAACCCTGTCTCCCAAAAAAAAAAAAAAAAAAAAAAAAAAAAAAAAAGCCAGGCATAGTAGTGCATTTACTTAATCCCAGCACTTGGGAGGCAAAATCAGGTAGATCTCTGAGAGTTCAAGGCCAGCCTGAGCTACAGAGCTAGTTCCAAGACAACAAAGACTGTTATACAGAAAAACCCAATCTTGAAAAACCAAAAGAAATAAAAAAAAGTTCTAAGCTAAAGAGATGGCTCAGCAGTTAATAGTACATACTGCTCTTGCAGAAAACCTGAGTTTGGGTCCTAATACTTTTATTAGGCAATTACAACTGCCCATTAACTCCAGCTCCAGAGGAATATGACACCTCTAACCTCCACAGAAACCTGCATCCATGCACAAACAGGCAGAAAAAGATACACACTCATGCATGGGGAACCCCTCCCCTTTAAAAAAGATGTGTGTGCATGTGCATGGCACATGTGTAAAGAGGTCAGAAAAAGGTGTCAAATCGCCTAGTGTTGAACTACAGGTGAGGAGCCATCCAATACAGGTATTAAGAACCAACTCAGGCCCTTCAGAAGAGCAGCAAATGCTCTTAACTACTATGCCATTTCTCTAGCTCTAAACATAATTAGAAACAAAAATCTTAAGGTGCTTTATAGTTCACAAAACAATGCAACATGCATAATTTTTATTAACACAGAAACTTACTAAAATAGTACTCATCATTTCTAAATTTAGGAAATTAAGGCTTAAAGATATCAAGTGACAGCCAGGCAGTGGTGGTGCACACCTTTAATCCCAGTACTTGGGAATTTGAGGCTGACAGATCTCTGAGTCTACAGAGTGAGTTCCAGGGCAGCCAGGGGTATAGAGAGAAAACTTGTCTTGAAAAACCAAAAAAACAAACAAAAAAATCCAGTGACTCAACCAAGATTTCTCTTCCAATGTAAGTTTGGGTTTGCCCTTCATGGACTTAGTCACTACTACACGACGATTAGAAAGCACCTGGCTCATGGAGGAAATTCTCTGCTTTACCACCAATGTCTCCTCTGTCGGCTCTTGTATTCAGCTACACAATATGACCACAAGGGACTTTCATGGTAATCTAACTTATGGCACCATGTTAGGCACAGAAAATCACATTCCCCTTACTGATTACAAATCCCCCAAGGATCCCCCAAGCATATCAAGTCCATCCCTGTCTCACTGTCCAAGGGTCCCTCAAATGCCCACTTCTGTGGGACTTCCTATCCCTTAGGAGCACCGCCAGCCTGTACTAGGTGTAAAATTCGCTGGGGACTACCTGATATCATCTAACCTCACACTTGGTACATGGAGGTTTACCTCACATGATGCTTCCAATATTACTCCCTATGTTAACAGGGATCCCATTAGATTCTGATATGACCCCATTATGGAAATTGGGATTTATGTGGCCCCTTTAATTGTCTTGATTTATATCCCCTTATTCTTCCTAAAAGGTGGCTGTCTCTTTAATGGGATGTATTTCCGCATAAACTGGTTCTCGAAAATGTGGAATGGGGCAACCCCTATGAATGTGACCATTGACAGGCAGATTGGAAAGCCATCCTCGACTGTGTCCAACCTCCCTGTTTCTTTCTGCTCACTAATACCACCATTGTCAGAGACAGCCTTAACTATTTTAATGAGAAATGTCTCCTGACCACCTGCTGGATGGAGTATTCAACAATAGCTATCCTGATGAGGGAACTAGCCTCATGGATGCCTGTTGGTAAACACCACCCACTTTCATGCTGTCACTCTGATGGCCCAGACTCACTCACAACCCTTACACTGGGGAAAGAGAGATTTTGGTATTACAGCTGCCATCATTGAAGGCATTGCCGGGGCAACAACAGCTGCTGTTGCCTTGATTCTGACAGCCATTATGGCAGAGACTGTTAATGCTGTAGTCTCTAAGTCAGCTGAGGTGCTACAGGCACAGTAGGTACTAAATCAACATCCACTTTTACAACAGATTGACTTGCTTGCAGAAGAGTTGGCCCTTGTTAAGGACATGTCTTTATTGGCATGGGACCCCAGGTTTCACTCAATCTGCCTAACCCCTTACTAGGTGCATAACACCACTGAAGCCAACAATAGTTGGCTCAATATCTTAAAGGTACCTGGTCAGACAAATTCTTAACTATTCTGTGCTGTTAAGGGAGAACATAGCCAACCTCAATGTGACCACTGTATCTGTGTTCTCCCCCTAGATGCCAGATTCTTGGGAAAAGTGTGGGACAATATAAGATGCTGTTTGACCCTTCGTGGATAGTCACTTATGCTATGATGGGAGGAACTGTCATACTAATAATTATTTTAAGGATCTTGCACAGCATATTTCCAGGTAATGTTCCATAAGTAAGGCAACCCTCCAGGTGCTGATGGCTCTCAAAAATCCCAATTGCAGCGCCCCCTAAGGAAGTAATCAAAACATGGATGGCAGAGATCCATGAGAACACCATATAGGTTGTTCCTCATCTCTCCCTTGTGTGACATGCCTCTGGAGTGGTATCTCTTTGAGGGCTGGTAGTCAACGATGGGTAAGATCCTGGAAGACAGGACAACCTAAGAAAGGTACAGTCCAATGTATTGGGAATCCTCCAAGGTGGGGTCAACAATGTCAAGGCAATGGCACCCAAGCTCTCACTAGGCTGTCAAAATCTAAAAAACGAAAGGGTGGGTATGTAGCAGGAACAGCAGGCTGCCTCTATGTAAACGCTGGGGGCTGTGCAGCCGCAAAAGCATCTCCTGCAAGAGGACCTAAATAAGGACTGCCTGAGAGACCAAGAATTGCTGGTACAGACAATGCCAGCCAAGGAACTGCTGTTTAGAATCGATGCTTTCTTGGGATCAATGGGGCACAGGTGGAGGGTATTAAAGGAGCTTGCAGCAGTGCTCAGATGAGCTTGCTGTAGTGTTTTTCGTGTGCTCCTGGAGTCTGTGTCGTTGACTCTGTACCACCTCACCTCCAACCCCTAAGGGCAGGCAGGGTCAGGCAGCAAATAGTCCAGGACACAGGCAACAGATCACGCAAACTATATATGGAAAAAACAATAGTCCTTCAAAAGGGGCATCTTCTAAATTTATGAAACATTTTCTCAACCTACAGGAATGTTTGTTTATGCAACAAATGTTCCTGAATACCTTTTAGAAAATAGCATTTTAGGCACGATTTTGTATTTTATTATTGTATATTTGTAGATGTTTTGTTGGCATGAATGTCTGTGCACTATATGCATGCAGTGACCAAGCAGGCCAAAAGAGGGCATCAGATCCCATGGGACTGGAGTCACAGGCAGTTGTAAACCACCTTGTGGGTTCTGTCAATTAAACTTGGGTCCTCTGAAAGAGCAACCAATGCTTTTAACTGAACCACTGTATTTTGCTTTTAAGATGCTATCAGACTACGAGGGTAGGCAAGAAATATAAAGTATAGTGAAATAAAAGAAAATGTATTTAAATCTTTACAGGAAATTAAGAAAAGGCTTTCCAGAGAAAGCAGCGTTTAAGTTGAGATTTGGAGACTGATCTGAGAATTATAAACTGTATTTATTCACATATTAACTGTAATGAAGAAAAGACATACTGGATAAAAAGGCAAAGGTCAAGATCATAAATGGCCTTAAATGCTAAGCAAGTTTAAATTTTATCTTTTCAATGAGTGGGAACTACTGAATATTTTTAACAAAAATATGTAGACTGTTCAGGTATTTAGGAGAATACTTCAAAGACAATATGATTAGAGTTTAAAAGAGAACAAGAATAAGTCAACTACAGTGGTTCATGCTTGCAAACCCAGCCCTCAGGAGATCAAAGCAAAAATACTTTATTAAAAGTTAAAAGATGGCCTAGGAAATATAAACCTCTGAGCCAGCCTTGACCACAGTGAGACTTTACCTCCAAAAGGAAAAGGGGGAATGCACCAAGACTAAAAAGGATTATAAAAGATCATGGTGCCCAGTCTGGTAGTACATGTCAGTAATCCTAGCACTCAGAAAATAGTCAAACAAATTGCTCAAAGTTTGAAGCCAGCTTGGTCTACATATTAAGTTCTAGGCCAGTCTGGTCTAAATAATGAGATCAAATCTCAAAACAGTTAGCCAACGAGAACCTAGGGGCACACAGCAGTTGGAAGTAAAGGAAGGAAGATCAGATTTGAGGTCATTCTCCCACACATATCCATCCTGGGCTACAGAATCTATCTCAAAACACACAGACCAGACACTATGCCTTTAATTCCAGCACTCAGGGAGCAGAGGCAGGTGAATCTCTGTGAGTTCAAAGCCAATCAGCTCTACAGAATAAGTTCTAGGACAGCCAATGTTACACAGAGAAAACTTTTCTAGAAACCCCCACCTTCCCCTCCAAAAATCCACATATAATCAAACAAAAGGCTTTGTGGAAATATTCTTTATCAGAATTTCAGTGATGGACATGATTAGTGAAGATTCAGAAGAAACCAAAGATTGAGAAATATACACAAAATAACAAATAAAAGTAATGGGCCTAATGGTACAAGTAAACTAAATATTTCTCGAATTTAAGAGGCTGAGGCAAGAAGACGAATTCAACACCAGCCTGGTTTACATAGTTAGGCCCTGTCTCAAAGAAAAAATACAAAGAGAGAGGGAATTGGAGAGGGGAAATGGAAGGTGATTATGATAAAAGTATATTGTATACATTCTCAAAGAATCCATACAAATTATTATTTTAAAGGAGTAGTATCAATGATGCTCACATTTCTGGCTTTGATGACTCAATAATTCACAAAAGAGAAACAATGTTAATGGGAGTATTATATCTGGAGTAACAATAAAATATGGGAGTAGACATGTCTACCTTTAGATAGAATATAATTATATATCAATACACTTAAAGATTTTGAGTCTTAGTAACTAAAAATTATTTATTTCGATGGGGAGGCAATCTTTTATCATTATTTATATAATCTTTTAAAAAATAATTTGTTTATCTTTATTTTATGAGCTTTGGTGTTTTGCCTGGATGTATGTCTGTGTGATGTCATGTACCCTAGAACTGGAATTACAGACAGTAAGATGCCAGTGAGTGCTGGGAATTGAACCTGGATCCTCTAGAGAGCAGCCAGTGCTCGTAAGTGCTGAGCCATCTCTCCAGCCCTCATATTTATATAATTCTTTAAAGCTTACAAAACATTTTACAGAGGCTAGAGAGATGGCTCAGTGGTTAAATACATGTACAGCTCTTCCCGAAGACCTGAATTCAGTTCCCAGTACCCATGCCTGGGTACTTGACTCTTTCAACCACCTGTAACTCATCTCATCTAGTCTCTCTGAGCATAACATGCACACATGTGAACAAATTCTCTAAAATAAAATAAAATTTTTAACATTTTGCAATCCCATATTGTATTTATCACACTTATTTTGTAATAAATGAAGTTTACATTTAGTAGGAATAGACTATTATGCCAATTTGATAACAAATATGACTATTAACTATATGACAGGAATTACGCAAGGCACTAAACAAAGCATCAAAATAAGTACCACGAATGTGAATCCACACCTCTAAAACCTTTATCACAAGAGGGAAAACAACAAGCAATAAATTTAATTTTTTTCTTTCTTCTTTTCTCTCTATATAAATATATATGTGTATGTATGTGTGCATATATATTTTTGACTTAACAGCCCTGGCTGTCCTGTAATTCATTCTGTAGACCAGGCTAGCTTCAAATGCGGAGATCACCAGCCACTGCTTCCCAAGTGCTGGGAAGAGTTTGCCACCACTGCCCAGCACAAGTAAATGCTTTTAAAGTTGTTAAATACCATGAAAAAGAAAAGAGAGCAAAAGAAGACTATTAGATGTCAAGGACAGATGGGAGCTGAAGGTAAGATTCTAGAGTTAGGAAAACTTGACGTGGTGGTAAATACCTGTATTTCAGCATTTGTGAAGTAGAAGCAAGAGAATCAGAACTCTAAGATCATCCTCAATTCTACAGTATGTTTAAGGCCAGCCTAAGATAGCTGAGACCCTTCTCGATAAATAAATAAATAAATAAATAAATAAATAAATAAATAAATGGATAGATGGTCAGTAAGTCAGCAAGTAAAGACATTTACACACACACACACACACACAAATAAAATTTAGGGTTGGGGTAAGAACTCAACACTAGCTGAGAACTAGCTATTCTTCAAGAGGGCCTGCGTTCAGTTCCTACCACCCTCATGGTAACTCCTGTCTGTCTTCTAGCCTCCACAGATACCAGGCATGCATAGTCCACATAAACACATAAAGACAAAACACTTATACACATAAAAGTAAAAATACAAATAAATGGTAGAAATAAGGCCTCATTGAAAAGATTACATTTAGTCAAGCATCGAAGCTCACCTCTGTAATTCTAGGACTTCAGAGGCTGAATGAAGCAGGCTAGCCTAGGCACTAAATGAAACCTTGTCTCAAAAAAAAATAAAACAAGGGGCTGGAGAGATGACTCAGTGGTTGCAAACATTGGCTTCTTATTGCATAGGCCCAGGTTCAATTCCCAGCAATCACATGGCAGCTAACAACTGTAACTCCAGTTACAGAGGTACTGACATTGGCATAGGCAAAACACCCATAAAGTAAAATAAAAATTTAAAAAAAAGAGAAAAAGAAAAAGAAAATATGGCCCTGAAGCAATTATATGAAAGACATGTGGCAATTAGCTGTATTATTTCCGTGTGGAAAAGTAGCTATTTTCTGACAGGTGGGCAGTTATCTCAGCATTTGGAAGGCTGAGGCTGGAGAATCAGGAATTCTAGGTCATCCTGGACTATGAGGCTAGTCACAAGCAAGCTACACCTCATGATAAGATAAAGAGTATAAGGATCTAGAAATACAGCTCAGTTGTAGAACACTTCCTAGCATGGGACACCCCTAAGTTAAACCCCTTCAAAAAAGAAAAAAAAAAAAAAAAAAAAAAAGATTCTCTACACTTACACTTCACTATTTCACTTTGCAACATATTAGTCTATTCTCTTCTTCCATAATTCTAGGTCTAGACTATTAAAAAGTTCACTGTAAATAATGTAAGCCCTCCAGTTAACACTTGCAAATCCCTCACAATTACTCTTTTTTTTTTTTAAGATTTATTTATTTATTTTATTATGAGTACACTGTAGCTGTCTTCGGACACACCAGAAGAGGGCATCCAATCTCACTATGGATGGTTGTGAGCCACCATGTGGTTGCTGGGATTTGAACTCAGGACCTCTGGAAGAGCAGTCAGTGCTCTTAACCGCTGAGCCATCTCTCCAGCCCCCTCACAATTACTCTTAAGAATTTATTATTCCTGACGCCTAATATAAATTCCCTTTACATCCCAATCCATATTTTGGAAGGTTACAAATTTAACTCCTCTGTACACAGTCCAAACAAGACAAAAATCAACAGTTTTGATCAGGAATCTTAAAGTAGTAAGTCTGTTAGGCTCAAGTAATAATAATAATAATAACATGGGAGGCAGCGGTAAATAGACTCTATGACTTTGAGGCCAGCCTGGTCCACACAGTGAATTCCAGACATAAGGGGAGCCTGTCTCAAATATTCTATCACTACTAAATTAATTCATTAAAATCAAAGGTGGGTGTAGGCATGCATACCTGTATGTAATCCCAGGATTTGGGAGGCTATGTCAGGAGGACAAAGAGGAGTCTTAGGCCAGCCTGGTCTATGTAGCAAGTTGCTAACTCAAAAAAACCTAAATAAATAAATCTAAGCAAACACAACTGGTGGGATGACACACACCTTTAATCTTAACACTTGGAAGGTTAAAGCAAAAGGATCACACTGGGAGTTGAAGACCAGCATGAGCTACAGTAAGAAACTGTCCCAAACAAGTTCTCATACCAAAGATGTGCAATTACAATGACTCTTTTATAAAAATCTGAAATTTGAACATTTTACACCTCAAAAGAAACAAACTAGCCAGGCATGGTAGCATAGGTTTTTAATCCCAGCACTCAAGAGATAGGGCAATCTCTTGAGAGTTCCAGGCCAGACCCTATCTCAAAAAAGAAACCAAACCAAATAAAACAGAAACAAAGTATGCACCTGTTACTCTTGCTACTATAATCCCAAACTCTTGAAGTTTCTGGCCAGTTGTAGGTTAGTCAAGTCAATGGCAATTTAAGGTATTTTGAGGAAAACAATACATATCACAGAAGCAATTTATAAAGTCTTAATGACCATGTGTCATTCCTCTCCTATCCTAGGAACTCAGGTAGTACTGAAGCATTTTATGAATCTACCAAAGAGAAAGTACTACGGAATATAAGCAAAAATAGATACCTTCTTCCCCAAAGCCATTGTTTTCACAAAAACCATTTTTTTTCCATACTAGGCCAAAATTAATTGATCTGCAACTCTGTGGCATCATGTTGATGGGATTTCCCCCAAGCAATAAGCAGGTGGACAGTTTTATGCTAGAACTAGAATTGGAATCAACCTAGGTGTGTATTTTTTTTTCTCCTTTCCGTCACAAAATGCTTGATATTGGTATCTAAAGACACTGGGCTGTAAAGCCTGCAAAGGTCTAGGAAACAAAATCCTTTGAACCCACTTATGGCTCAATTTTATGATTTCTCTAGCAGTTGTTTTCATCGAACAAATCTGTTTTGACTTTTCTCAATTCGCAACATGAGCCTCCTAAGCTAAGTGCAGAAGGGCTGCTTGTTAGCTTGTCTCCTAAACGGGTGGCTAACAGAGAATATGCTCCAGAATCTAGAACCAGTACAGCACAGCTGCTGTTTCCCTACACAGCTTGGGTAGAAACAAAAATCAGTTAAATGGAGGTGAGAGAGAGGTCTGCTTGGCAAACAACATAGCTTACCGCTTAAAACAAGGAGGCCAGGAGTGATTGAACACACCTTTAACCCCAGCACTCAGGAGGCAGAGGCAGATGGATGTGAGTTCTAGGACAGCCTGACCTATAGCACCAATTCAATGACAGTCAAAGCTGTGTAGAGAAACTCTTGTCTCAAAGAAAAAAAGACAAGGAATCCTGCGATTTAGCCTTTCTGAGCACAATGAGACCTCTTCAATCTTCAAACTTTTCTTTATCCCCTTTATTTCAAAACAGTTTCTCTGTTATAGCCATAATTGTTCTGGAACTCACTCTGTAGACCACACTGGCCTCAAACTCACAGAGATCCTCTCTACCTCCTGAGTGCTGGGATAAAAAAGGTGTTCAACTGTACTCTTAACCAGGGCCCAATCTAGAGTGTCCAGTAGGCCTAGTGGAACCAAGAGAGTGACAGAGATACTCCACCACCCACAACAAAGAGGAAAACACACAGGCCTTCTTTTTTTTTTTTAAGGGGGGTGATGTAGAAGAGCTCAAAGGTGATATAAAACACAAGATGACCTTGGTCAGGAGAAGAACTAATCCCCAGCTCAGGATGAAAGACCTGTACCAGCTCTTTTGTTTGCGGTTTGGTTGTTGTCTTGAGAATGTGTTAATTTAATTCAGTAGCTTTAACTATCTTGAACTCACTATGTAGTCTATGCTGCCTCAAATTCAAAGAGTCCTCCTTCAATTTCCCAAGTGTTGCGATTACATTCATGATCCTAGAGAACACAGCCTTTAGAAAGTACTGTAGAGCTGTGAGGGTTAGAAAAAAAATTCCTCACATCTCTCTCCCTGTGCCCCTATGCTAAACACAGTTTAAGTTACTGCCAGGACTTATATTTGAAGGGCTGACCAGGGAACCAGAATAACTTTTTTTCTAGACAAGTATTTAACGAAGCTTCTATTCAAACCCTGTTGAGACTGTTTCTAAACAGGAAGTTAACAGACATGACATAGTCAGGGGAAGTCATAGTCAGCGCCATAAAGATGGATACTGATGTCAAGCACAAATCACTCTCACCTCATTAAAAATGTCCTCAACTAAAGAATAGGTAGCAGCCGGGCAGTGGTGAAGCACGCCTTTAATCCCAGCACTTGGGAGGCAGAGGCAGGTGGATTTCTGAGTTCGAGGCTAGCCTGGTCTACAGAGTGAGTTCCAGGACAGCCCGGGTTATAAGAGAAACCCTGTCTCGAAAAACCAAACAAAACAAAAACCAACCAAAAAAAACCAAACAAAACAAAAACAAGAATAGGTAGCATAAATATCTACACAAACCTCATCTCTTCTCAAACTATGCCATTCAACCTAGAGGTCCAGCCTTTTGACTCCTGTTAATAATACCTACCTCTTCCATAACTTTCACTGCCCCCAGACTTAAAAGTCTATCGTCATTATATCAGACCAATACTCACCATGGACTATTTATAAACCTATCTTCTTAAAAAAAACAAGGGAAGTCTATGCCTGACCCAGCCCAGCATCTGTGGTGTTTTATTTCCAACAAATATATCTTCCTTCCCTCAAAATGAGTTTAATCCCTCCACACAACTATCTTTAATATCACCAGAAGTCGCCTCCTTACCAATCAAGCACATAAACTGTTCCTAGTCTAAAACAATATTCTCTCTCTCTTCTCCCACCCCGAGGGTGTCAGATCACCTGGAACTAGAATTATAGACAGTTTCAGACAGCCTTGTGAGTGCTGGGAATTCGAAGAGTAGTCAGTACTTTTAATCTGAGCCATCTCTCCAGGCTCCTTCTAGGACAATTCTTATCAAGACTTCTCCTACACCAAAAATATAAATCAGAGTGGTCCTCAGACTTCAAGAAAGAATTTAAGTCCATGTATCAAAGAAAAAGCAATAAAGAAATCACTCAACTCTCAAACAGGATAATCCCCAACAACTTAAAGACACTATACAGAGGCCAAAAAACCTTCAGTCATGGCTATAGGAAGGATAAGATAGATGGTTGGAAGACAAGAGGTGGGAAGGGAAGATTTCTTCAATCTTTGTGCCACATTCATCTGTTGTCTATTTAAATTATAAATTTCTGGAAAAGGAACGGCTCCAATAAACTACAAAAGTATCAGCTCTTCTCCAATCCTCATAGATCAGACCTACTTTTACTCCAATTTCAAGCACTATCTCAAATCTTGCTGGGTAGGAATAAAAACACTGCCTCTCTCTGCTAAAAGACTATTTAATTTACATTATTCCCACCTCTGAAGCATACACACAAAAGCCCTTCAAGTAATCATTTACCAAATGAGAACACTGGTTCTCAGAAAGCTACCTTACTCTCCAGAAGAGGACAGGGAAACACTGCTAACTTCAGCATCCACATGCTACCTACCCACCAGTAATGCCTCCACCTCCACCTCCACCTCAGAGCCAGTCCTTATGAAGGAACATCTTATGTTTGGAGGGAATTGAGTGCTGGGGATGAACTCAAAGAAGGCACCATACCTTTACAGACCCGGGAAGCTGCCCGGGACAGCGATTAACACCTAAATCTCTTCATTCACTGGAGTAACTAGCTCCTTCAGGTAACTGTGCCCAAGGAGGCAAAAAGTACTCTAAGTCCTGACTTGGTCGGGAAGGGTAAGTTCTAGTTCCATCAACTCTCAAGAAGTGAATTAGGAAACAGATCCAGTGTGTCCCAGAAGCCCAACTGAGAAAATGGGTGGTTTAGTTGCTATACAAGGTAAGTAACCCACGCAAGTCAAGACTATTCCCTTTTCCTCCGGAGGGCAAGGGAACGGTGGACGACGAAATAAAGGGGTAAGGTTCTGCACTCCTGATCCTGTCCCCCCAGATAAAGATAATTATCCAGTGCTTCCTCCGCCCTTAAGGATCCCCTTTTCGTTCTACCCGCCATCGAACACAGGACTCAGTGCAGGGAGCGGCCCCCGCACCCCGAGGGCACTACTGGGGGCGGAGAGTTAAAAACACAGAGAGGACGCTCCGGAGAAGAGCGGAGCATGGCGGGCATGAGGTACTGAGTGAAAAGGGGGATGGCGAGGGAAACGGGGAGCGAGGGAGGGGAGAAAGAGTAAAAAGAGAAGACACGAAGGGACACCAGCCGGGTCGCGCGAGGCCTAAGTGAAAGACCAGGGCGCGCGCGCGGGGGGGAGGGGAAGAGGTGAAGGGGAGCGCGAGGCGGGGGCGCGCGGGCCGGGCTGGGGGAGGGGACGCCAGGCGGGGGCGCGCGGGCGGGCGTCGGCTCGCGGGCGCTTCCCCTCCCCCCGCCCTCCACCTTTCCCCTCCCCCACCGCTGCCTTCTCGCAGCCTCGCTCCCTCCGTCGCTCCTCGCCGCCCCCGGGCGGCCTGGCGTCCAGGCTGGCCTAGGCCTGAGCTCCTCACCTGGCAGCGGCGGCAGAACTCCCGACCAGGTCGCCTCCTCAGGCGGCCGTGAAGGCGTCGAAAAAGGAGGCGGCGACGGCACAGTGGGATCGAGACCCCACTGGCGGGTCCAGGAGCGGGGGTGGGGGAGGGGGCGGGCCGGGTCGGGGAGGGCGGGCGGGCGGAGCAGACACTGCGGTACAGACAGGGGCAGCAGCGGCGGCGGCGGCTGCACCGGCGGCGGCGGCACCACACAAACAAGGACGCTGATTGGGCAGCTGCCAAGCGCCTTGACTCCGCCTTAACCACACGCCACGACGGCCATTGGAGGAACTTAGCCGGCTACCCGCCCTCCTCTTCTTGCTCCTACCAATAGAAAGAGGGATACCGAGACTTCACCCCACCCTTGAAGAGTGGGTGGCTGGAGAAGTAGTGATTGGCGTCAAGAAAATCCAATCCTAAATGGAGAAGGGGGATGGTCTAGCGGGGGCGCGTTAATGGGTACCTCGGCCAGTCCCAGACACATCCGGGTCTTCGACAGCCCATTTAGTGTCGGGGGTCAAAAAATCGCTTCGGGCTGCAGCTTTACCTTATAGACGTTTTGGTCCCCTGGCAGCCGCCGTACCACCTAGTCTCTCAAAACCGGGATTCTCCTTTGGCAGGCTCTCATTCTTTTCACGTCTAAAGATGGAGACTGGGGACGGCGCTGGGCTCTTGTGTTTGGGTGGGTGGTGTTTCATCGCGACAGAATCCATGAATTTAAGGACAGAACTAGCTTTAGGGGCTCGGGCCTTGTCTCTCTGGGGTGTGGCCTGCCCCGTTGTGCCCAAGACCTTGGGACTCCTGTGTTAATTTTCTTCTGATCGGTCCTCTCCTGACTGTAGCATAACAGCAGAAAGAAAAAAATGTAACTAAATTTACCGAATTTATGGTGTTCATAGTGTATTCTCTGGGATTTGGTCTTTTTCTTTTCAATGAGGAAACAGCTTCCCACCCCACCCTATTGCACTAGCCAAGTCAAGGCCCAGCTTCTTTTGCTAGCCTGGCTACCTCCTACTTCCTCGAAGCGGTTAGGCCCGCCTACATTCAACGTTTCTAGAACACCATGAATATTCTTTCTGAGCTCCCTGGAGATGAGAACTAATTATCACACAAATAAACACATTGAAAGAATAATAACTTTTGGGGCAACAAGAACTGTGCAGGGCACTGTGTTGAGAGCTTTAGATGAATTCTTATTCTCTATGAGGTAGGTACTGGTCATCGTATCGAAGAGATGAAAAAAGTAAGGTATAGATTAAAAGACAAAGTTACACATGTGACAGACTTGAAATTTAAACCCATATCTATTAAGGAACAGGGTCAGAGAGATTAAGCAACTTGCCTCAGGTAGACAGCTAGCAACCAAGCAATGGTTAAAAGTTAGAAATTACTAGTGCTAGAGACAGTAGAGAAGACGTTCTTCAAATCACTATGGAAATAAAATTGTAAGCCTGACATGGTACACAAATGTAAATCCACCACTGGGATGCTGAGGTTCCAGGTTAGCCTAGGCTAGCTATGAAGATGTTTCAGATTTCTTTAAACAGGAGCTGAAGAGACTGCTCAATAGTTAAGCACTTGTTGCTCCTCAGAGGACCCAGGTTCTATTCCCAGCACCCATGTGGTGGTTCACAACTATTTGTAATTCCATTCAAGGGATCCATAGCCCTCCTCTGACTTCCCTGAGCACCAGCCACTCATATAGTACATACACATTCATGCAAGAAAAACACATTTTTTAAATACCTAAAAATTGATTTTTAAAAGTTGAACTAGAGAATATAGCTAAGGGCTGGTGAGATGGCTCAGCGGTTAAGAGCACTGACTGCTCTTCCAGAGGTCTTGAGTTCAATTCCCAGCAACCACATGGTGGCTCACAACCATCTGTAATGGGATCTAATGCCCTCTTCTGGTATGTCTGAAGACAGCTATCTACAGTGTACTCATATACATAAAATAAATAAATCTTTAAAAAAAAAAAAAGAGAATATAGCTAAGTGATAGAATACTAGTTAGCACGAACAAAACCCAATACTGCAAAATATATATATATAGTTAATTATGATGGAGAGCCAGGCATGGCAGTGCACACCTTTAATCCAAACACTTGGGGGGCAGAGGAAGGTGAATCTCTGAGTTCAAGGCCAGCCTGATTTACAGAGTGAATTCCAAGACAGCCACGGCTACACAGAAACACTGTCTTGAAAACAACAAAGAATTATGATGAACATAACCACATGAAGATAATATAGGAAGAAGATAAAAAGGACAGATCAGAAACTCACCTAGAGCCCAACAGATACACAAGTACAAATTTGTGTGTGTGTCCACCTATGCATCTACAGGGATCAGAGGTCATCAGTACCTTCCAAAGTTGTTCTCCACCTTATTTTAAAGAGTCCATCAATGAACCCAGAGTTTGAAGAATGAGACTGACAGTAGCAAGCGCTAGGGATCCTCCTGTCTCCTTCTCCCCAGCTCTAGGATTACAGATGCATAGTGCCGAAGGTTTTAGGTGCATGCTGGGAACCAGAATTTAGGTACTCATACTTGACACAGCAAATACCAATTGAGCCATCTCCACAGTCCTCCATTTACTTACCTATTTGTTTCTTATATATGTGTGTATGCATATGGGTCCATGTGCTGTGTCCCATGTATAGAGGAAAAGGAACAACTTACAAGAGTCAGTTCTCTCTTCCCACTATATGGTTCCCAGGAATGGATCTCAGGTTGCCAGGCTTCATGACCAAGTGCCTTGATCTTCTGAGCCATCTTTCTGTAAACCAGGTTTCACTCTGTGGTCTAACCTGGCCTTGAACTTGTGGCAATCCTCCTGCCTCAGCCTCACAAGTGTTGAGATTACAATACTAAGTCACCACACCTGGACCGTTGTCTTAGTGTTTTACTGCTGTGAATAGACACCATGACCAAAGTACCTCTTATAAGAACAACATTTAATTGGGGCTGGCTTACAGGTTCAGAGGTTCAGTCCATTTTCATCAAGGCAGGAACCAACATCCATCTATCCATCAGCATCCAGGCAGGCATGGTGCAGGCAGAGCTGAGAGTTCTACATCTTCATCTGAAGGCTGCTAGCAGAATACTGGCTTCCAGGCAGCTAGGGTGATGATCTTAAAGCCCACACCAACAGTGACACACCTACTCCAACAAGGCCACATCTACTCCAACAGGACCACACGGTCTAATAGTGCCACTCCCTGAGCCAAGCATATACAAACCATAACAACCATATATTTAATTTGTATTATAAGGTTAAACCAATAAAAACCCGGTTTGCATCCTAGTATTGTGTCCAGATAAATAATATGACCTTGAGTTAAAGTACTTAGGTTTAGATGTTGGCTCTGAACCTAACCAGTTTTATGATTGTTATGTGTGTGCAGATTACTTTTTTTTTTAATCTATTCCCTTGTTCACCCAACTGTACAAGGAGAGTACTGAATATAACTCATAGGCTTATTGTTGGGATTATAAAATAACATTTCTTTAATTTTTTGGGCTATGCCAAGAACAAGAATGTAGTGTTTGGGGTTGGAGAAATAAAGGCTCAGCAGTTAAAAAAACATTGGTTGTCCTTCTAGAAGACCAACTTCCTAGCACCCACACGGTGGCTCATGATTTGTAATCCAGGGATTTGATGCCCTCTTCTGGCCTCCTCCTCAGGCACTAGGCACACAAGTGGTACACAGACACACATGCAGGCAAAACACACACACACATAAAGCAGACTTTTATAAAAATATAGTATTTAATATTTATACTAAATATAAGAAGTTTCCTAATGTTCCAATGATTCCACAATTTTAGCTTCAAATTCAGCATATATATATATAATTTTTGTTTTTGTTTTTTTCGAGACAGGGTTTCTCTGTGTAGCCCTGGCTGTCCTGGAACTCACTCTGTAGACCAGGCTAGCCTCAAACTCTCGAACTCAGAAATCTGCCTGCCTCTGCCTTCCAAGGATTAAAGGCATGCGCCACCACCGCCAGGTGAGCTTGTTTATATTTTAACTCCTTTGTCTTCAGCTTTTGCTGACTCACTTGAGTCACTGAACACGTGATAAAGCACCTAGTATAGATCTTGTGTTTTGCTGTTAAAGAAGTCCTACAAAACACTCAACCAGGCATATGGTGGGGATATGGCAGTGAATTAGACAAAGCCATTGATTGCTCTTACACAGAAATTCTTCTTGACTAAAGCTTTGTCCACCAAAAAAAAATTTTAAAAAGTTTAAAAGTTAAAGCAAAGTTTCTCTGTTGTCTAAAGGGCCATCTGTAGTAAGAATTCTGGAATTTGGGTTTCTTTGGGGAAAAACACACACACACACACATACACACACACACACACACAGAGAGAAATATTATAGGAATGTGCTTTCGTTTTAAATCCCAGGTGTAGGGATGTGGGGCTGCTTCAGACTGTCCACAGCAGCTGACTATGATTTGCCTCCTGCTCTAGCAGAGTTGTGGTTCTGCCAGCTGCAGATAATTCCTGTGACTGTGTGATATTTGGAATTCTGGGAACTTTTCAAAGGGTCTATAAATTCAAGAGCCCTGCGAGGGAAAGCTGGTGGTTATTGGTGATTCGGAGCCTGGGGGGAGGGTTTAGTTGCTATTTGTTAGTAGTAATGCTAAAGATGAAGCAAAGAAAAATTAGATTCAAGAACTCTCTCGTTCTCTCTGTTCTTTTTTTGCTTCTATCTAGTGATAGGAGGTAAGGGGGTGGGGGTTGGCACTAAAGGGTGGGAAAAAGAAGAAACCACAAAGTAGCAAAGATCAGCTACAAGTGGTGCCTCAAGATAGGGCTCAAAGTTAAGCTCAAAATGGGAAATTTGATTTCAAATGCAGTAGAGGAAACTGCAGCAAAGGACAAAGGAATAGATTTCTTTCTTTCAAGAGGTGAGCAAGAAATTTATTGCAGCTGCTGCCACTGGGATATTCCCTGTTTGCTCCCAGATGGAATCTTCTGCTTTTTGAGCAGTTCAAAAAAGTGCAAGTGGAAATGGAGGGGCCTGAGAAACAAACAAACAAAAGGCCAAACTGGGAAGACTGCTGAAACTTTTCTAAAGGGTTGCAGAGTCAGACGGAGGTGCAACTCCGTAAGGCTGCAGTGGAGGTGGAAGCACTTGAGAAGCAAGAGGCACCCAACAAAACCAAAAGGCTAGATCCTTTTGTTCCCTGCAGGAAGAAAGGGAAAGAAACTTCATGGAGGGTCAGAGAAAAGCTGAGAAAGTGGGAGGACAAGCTGATGAAAGCCCATTTCAAGAGAAAGGTTTGAACTCAACAGAAAATTGCATCTGTTCTTGTGTATGGATGCACCACCTTTCACCCAGCAACTGGTCCTTGACTATTCATTCTCCTCTCTCTATCTTACTGCTTAGCATTCACAGCTTCTTCCCTCCACCATGTTAACCACTGCGACTACGGACCGGCCTCTACTACAGCTGTCACCGATCCCTTCCAGCCTTGTGGAGTAACTCTATGTTGAGTAGCCCAGTTATTTAGAATTTGTCATATAAAGCGAGTGCATTCTATATGAAACCATGACTTTTTAAAAATTCCTTAGATCAATCATTTCTATAGGACACCATTCTTCGTCATAATCTTGTTTCAACCATTAGCAAGTGTATGCTGTACAATTGTAGGTTTACTGTAGAACAATATTTAGTGGCTTTAAGAGCTTGGGACAAAGTTGAGTCTGGGGGAACTAAGCCACCTTGCTTATATAAGATTATATAAGGCTCTGGAGAAATTTTCACTGATTTTTTACAAAGATTAGTCTCAGCTGTGAACAAAGTTGTATAAGACTCTGACAAAAGAGAGGTGTTGATAAAGACCTTGGCACATGAAATGGCCTTGGGGGCCTAGCTTATGGCCTCTACAACAAAAAGTACAAGTCCTTTCAGCCAAGGAGTGACCTACAGACCAAAAACCTTCTCTAGGCATTGGAGATTTAATGCATGCTACTATATATAGTCAGCATGACTTGAGACGTGGACACAAGTAAACATCTTTACCCCTCTTAATTCAGTGTTATAACTACTGGAGTTTATGGTCCTTTGCCCTCAGGGACAGTAGGGATGATCTTGGGAAGGAGTGGATTCACTTTCCAAGGACTCATTGTGCATCTAAGAATTATAGATGAAGATTTCAAAGGAGAAGTTAAAATGATGGCCTATGTAAAAAAAAAAAAAAAGAGAGCGAGAACGAGATCGAGAGTGAGAGAGAGAGGATATCACACAGGTGATAGGTAAAATTGCTCCAGTAGACAGCAGGAGAGATCTCCTGAAAACTGTGGCCATTGACCCAAAAAGCTCTTATTTTGTTGAAAATGCCTCTTTATAATTTCTCACTATTCACAGCACAATTAATGGCCTAAAAAGGAAGTGGGAAATGTAGTGAGAATTCTGAAATTTTGGTTTCTTTAAAAAAAAAATAGGGGCTGGAGAGATGGCTCAGTGGTTAAGAGCACTGACTGCACTTCCAGAGGTCCTGAGTTCAAATCCCAGCAACCACATGGTGGCTCACAACCATCTGTAATGAGATCTGATGCCCTCTTCTGGTGTGTCTGAAGACAGCTACAGTGTATTCATATATAATAAATAAATAAATCTTTAAAAAAAAAAACAACAACACAGAAATGTAAGAATGGACTTTGATTTTAGTCCCAGGTGCGGGATGTGGGGCTGCTTCAGACTGTCCACAGCAGCTGACTATGATTTGCCTCAAGCTCCAGCAGAGGCGTGGTTTTACGAGCTGCAGATAGTTTCTACAATTGTGTGACATTTGGAATTCCAGGAACTTTTCAGAGGGTATCTAGGGCCCTAAGAGGTGAGGTTGGTAGTTATTGGTCATCTGAGGGAAGGGAGGTTGCTGTCTATTAGTAGTCATGCTCAAAGAAGAAACAAAAATAAATTAGATTCAAGGGTTTCTATGTCTCTCTCCCCTACATCCTTCTTTCCTACCTAGTGATAGGGGATGAAACAGGAAAGAGTAAAAGGGGGGGGGGGTGGGGAGGAAGAAGTAGCAAAGACCAGCTATAGCCATTCTTTTATTTTATTTTGTTTTGTTTTTGTTTTTTGAGACAAGGTTTCTCTTTATAGCCCAGGCTGTCCTGGAACTCACTCTGTAGACCAGGCTGGCCTCAAACTCAGAAATCCGCCTGCCTCTGCCTCCCAAATCCTGGGATTAAAGGTGTGCGCCACCAACACCCAGCTTGCTATAGCCACTCTTATAAGACTCTGAGAAGCTTGTGGCTGGGCAGTGGTGGTGCTTGACTTTTTACTTTTTACTCCTTGCACTCAAGAGGCAGAGGCAGGAAGATCTCTGTGAGTTCAAGGCCAACCAGAGTGAGTTCCAGAACAGCTATGGCTACACAGAGAAACCCTGTCTTGAGAAACAAAAAAGAAAACTAAAAATGTGAAGCATTGTGAGAGACTGCATAATGGTATCCTGGGTCATGGTTGAGCAGGTACTTAGAACCCCGAGGTTCTCCGTGGAATTCTGCGTGAGAACCGGCAGGAGTTCGGTCTCTCCCATCATCTAGGATCCTGAAAACAGTCACATTTCCATAGAGTCACACAGGCCAGGCTATAGGCCTCAGGCCCTAGAGATTTGCATACTAATGAAGGCCAGAGGGCAGAGCAAATTAAACATTCCTCCCCCAGATCCTCCCCCAATCCTCCCCCTTTCTCCCTCCCTATATAACTCGGGACTGCCCTGAGTTTTGGGGGGGGGTACGCCTAGATCCATCTATTATCCGTCATGACAATAAATCCTTTTGGAACCAAGGACTTCCTCGTGTTGCTGGGGCCTGCCGCCGCCAAGGCCCTCAGGCCGCTGGAACCATAAGAATCCTCCTCCCTAATGTGGGATCTGCCACGGCGGGCTTGCGCGCCGCTGTGGTGGCCTTTTTAAATTTTCCCGACAAAGCATGGTAGAAGACAATGCTAACAAGCATTAAGCCAATGCCTCCCAACAAAATAAAACCAGGCCACGGACCTTCTATTAGAAGCAGACAGTTTTGTTTCTAATTGTATACATCCCTGGTTGGCTTTGAACTCGTCACCTCCGGCCTCGGCTTCCCCAGTACCCAGCTGTTTTCTCTGTGAAACCAACATTTTTTTTTTTTTTTACATTCCAGACTTTATTCCCCTCCCACTCTACCCTCCACCTTTTTTTTTTGTTTTTTTTTGTTTTGTTTTAAAATATTTGTTTACTTATTTATTTATTTATTTATTTATTTATTTTGGTTTTTCGAGACAGGGTTTCTCTGTGTAGCCCTGGCTGTCCTGGAACTCACGCTGTAGACCAGGCTAGCCTCGAACTCTCGAACTCAGAAATCCGCCTGCCTCTGCCTCCCAAGTGCTGGGATTAAAGGCGTGCGCCACCACCGCCCGGCTTGTTTACTTATTTATTATATTTATATGAATACATTGCCACTATCTTCAGAGACACCAGAAGAGAGCATCAGGTTCCCTTACACATGGTTGTGAGCCACATGTGGTAGCTGGGAATTGAACTCAGGACCTCTGGAAGAGCACTCAGTGCTCTTAACCGCTGAGCCATCTCTCCAGCCCCCCACCTTTTTTTTGTTAATTGAATTTTTTCATACAATGTATTCTAGTGATTTTTCCCTCCCCAAACTCCTCCAAGATCTATCCTACCCACCCAAATCCACACTCTTTGTTTTCATCTCTTATTAGAAAACAGGCATCTAAAAATAAATAAAAACAACTAGAACTGGACAAAACCCAAAAAGAAAAGAGCCAAAGGAAAAGCACAGGAAACACAGACACGGAAACGCACATACTACCCTACCACACACAGAAATCCCAGAAAAACACAAAAATAAAATTGGAAACCAGAACACATAAACAAAAGACATAAGGTTACTATAAGGTTGAAAAAAGATGACCAGCCAGGCCTAGCGGCTCACTTCTAAAATCCCAGCACTCGAGAAGCACAGGCAGGTGGATCTTTCTGTTCAAGGCCAGCCTGGTCTACATAGGGAGCTCCAGGACAGCCAGGGCTACAGAAACCCTGTCTTGGAAAACCAAAGAAACCACCAAAAAAACCCAAAGAAACAAAACCAAAACAACAACAACAACAAAAACAGACAAAGCATTACAAGAAGGAAAAAAACAACAAAACTTCAAAACTATAATTGAGGGCTGGAGAGGTAGTTCAGTGGTTGAGCACTGACTGCTCTTCCAGAGGTCCTGAGTTCAATTCCCAGCAACCACATGGTGGCTCACACCATCTGTAATGGGATCTGATGCCCTCTTCTGGTGTGTCTGAAGACAGCTACAGTGTACTCATATAAATAAAATAATAATTTTTTTTGAAAAACTGTTTAAAAATATAATTGAATTCATTTTGTATTGGTTTGGCATGGGGCCTGCCTTTAAGTGTGGATTGTAGACCCAGAGAAACTTTGCTGTAGACTAACTTGTTTATTTTTGTTGTTTTAAAACAGTGTCTTGGCCAGGCAGTGGTGGCGCACGCCTTTAATCCCAGCACTTGGGAGGCAGAGGCAGGCGGATTTCTGAGTTCAAGGCGAGCCTGGTCTACAGAGTAAATTCCAGGACAGCCAAGGCTACACAGAGAAACCCTGTCTCGGAAAAAAAATTAAAACAGTGTCTTACTATGAATGTGTAGCTAGCCTGGAACTCAGTATGTAGACTAGACTGGCCTCAAATCCACAGGGATCCTCAGCTGGCACACCAAGTTTTTTAAAAAAAAATTTGTTTTTAATTTATCTGTATAGATGTATGGGGCTGGAGAGATGGCTCAATGGTTAAGGGCACACTGGCTGCTCTTCCTGAGGTTCTGAGTTCAGGTCCCAGTAATCACATGGTGACTCATGGCCATCTATAATAGGATCTGATGCCCTCTTCTGGCATGCCAGGTGTACATGCAGATAGAGCACTCATACATAAAATAAATTTTAAAAAATATAGTACTACATGTGCCTGTATGTGCCTATGTTCACATATGAGTACCAGGTCCTCTCAGAGTCCCGAAATGGGTTATTGGATCCTCTAAAGCTGGAGTTAGAGGAAGTTGTGAATTACCTGATCTGGATGCTAGAAACTGGACTCACATCCTCTAAAAGACCAAGGAATGTTCTTAACTACTGAGCTATCTCTAAGGCCCTGAAACCAACGTTTTTTATCTAAAAAAAAAAAAAAAAAAAAAATTGCAATTAATTTATATATGTTTTTAAAAGTTTATGTGTATGTTTTGTCTGCATGTTTGTATTTGCATTATATCTGATGCCCAAGAAAGTCAGAAGAGAGGGTCAGTTCTTCTGGAACTAGAGCCCCTGGATCATGGTTGTGAGCTACTACATGGGTGCTGAGAGCCAAACCTGGGTCTTCTGTAAAAGCAGAAAGTGTTCTAAATCACTGAGCCATCTCTCCAGCCCAAGAAACCAATGTATTTTATTACACTTAGCATTTCCTATAGACTATCTGTTATAGGAAAGTAAACTACTAAGCTATACCATAGCTCTCTTTAAAGTTGTTTTGTGGTTTTATTTTATTTGAAACAAGAGTTGTACTAAGATACCCAGACTAGCCTGATGCCCCTAAAAACTTGTACTCTTCCTACCCAGCCTCTGGAATAGCTACAGATCTGTACAACTGGGTCCAGCTTTCACAAAAATTATAGAATTGTTCTTTAAATGACAAACATCACAGGGTGTGGTGACCCAGGACTTTAATCCTAACACTCAGGAGACAGAACCAAGCAGATCTCTGTGAGTTCGAGGCCAGCCTGGTCTATAAATTGACCGCCAGGGCTGTTACACAGAGAAACCTTATCTTAAAAAGCAAAGAAACAAGAAAGATGAACTATCCTCACCCCCATTATTTGTACACGAGCATAAACTGAGACACACTAGAACTTGTCTGACTCACAATAGACAGAGATTCACTTCAAATCTTTTACCCTTCAGCCTATATACTCCAAAATCTGGGAAGAGAAGTCGAGTCAGGTAATTTGGGCATATCTTTTTTTTTTTTCTTTAACTTGGGCATATCTTAGCCTTCAATACAGCTCTCTAGGCCTTGGTTTTCCTGGCAGCTAAGGAATTTTGTGGTTTTCTTTGGAGTACTTGTAACTCCGATACTTGGTGGTAAAAGCATTATCATCAAAAATTAAAGGTCATTTTGACTATGTTGCAAGTTCCAGGCCAGCCTAGGTTCAGGAAAGAGTACTCTAGACCAGTAAGACTTACTCCTCTAGGGTAGAGGCTGATATCTAAAACTGTCTTACTATAGTCCAATGCAGAGTTAAAAATACTATAAACAGAAACTTATTTTAAGAGGACACATGAAAACTGGAGATATAGTTCAGTGGTAGAGTATTTGCATAGAGTTCAGGAGGCCTCTGGGCTTTGAACTCTACTATGGGGGAAAAAGTAGGTGAACAGCTGGAGTGTAGCTAAGGTTTAGAATAGGATGAAAATGTCTGTCTAGTATGTATAAGATCCTAGAGTTGAACACCAGCCACACACACACACACACACACACATATACACACACACACACACACAATGTGATCTGATCAGAAACTAGATGCAATGAAGAATAAGACAGAACCCCCATACCCATACCCATACCCCCCACACAGGATTTCTTGGTGTAGCTCTGGATGTCCAGGAACTCAGTTTATAGACTAGACTGGTCTCAAACTCACAGAGATTTTCCCTGCTTCAGACTCTTGAGAACCAGAATTAAAGGTGTGTACACTGCCTCCTGGCAAAAAAGAATTTCTGAAATCCTTTGATTCCCTTCGTTACTCCTTTGGGATACTGGAAAGCATCCTCAGAACAAGACAGTAAAGATTCTTTGGCTTCAAGGTCCTCAGGGTCTCACTGAAGCCCTGGCTAGCCTGAATTCCCTATATAGACCAAGCTGGACCAAAACTCACAGATCACTTGCCTCTAACTGGGACTAAAGGGGTGTGTGCCACCACCCCTAGCCAGAATTATTTTCATCCACTGATCATTACCTCCTGGAAATTTGCTTTAAAATTTTATGTAAATCATGTCCTTCATTAATACCCCTGCCCTTTTCCCCAAGGCATTTGTTTTGTTAGCTAATTCCCTGTGGTAATTGGTTTTGTGGTTCTGCTAGGAGTTGTTTCCTGTGTTTATTTCATTATACAGGAAAAAGAGAAAATTCCAAATGGGTCTGAGAGTAGAAAAATAATGGCTAGGGGGCTGGATTGACTGCTCAGCAGTTAAAAGTGCTTACTGTTCTTTCTTGACTCAGGTTTAGTTCTCAGCGTCCACATCGGGCAGTTCACAACTTCCTGCCTGTAACTCCATCTCCAAGGGATCCAACATCCTGTCTGACCACTGTGGTACCTGCACATATGTGGCACACACATGTACACTGTTTGTTGGTTTGTTAAGGATTGGAAGGCTGGAGAGATCTAGCTCAGGAGTTAAAAGCACTTGGTCCTCTTGCAGAGGACCTGGGTGCTGTTCATAGCATCTACATGGAGACTCTAGAGCCAAAATATCTAATACCCTCTTCTGGCCTCTTTGGGTACTACATGCATGTAGTGCATATATATATATATACTCTAACACACACACACACACATATATACACATAAAATAGTCTAAAAAAATAAAATAAAGAAAAAAATGATGCCCGTCTTCCTGGCATTCACGCGTAGCAAGTTTAAACCACGGTGAGGAACACTGTCTGGAGCTAGACTGACTAAGGAGAGCTGGGATGATTGTCACACTTCTGATATACAGAAGGGCTGTGAATAGCAACCAGTGAGGAGAGCTATCATCTTTGTGAAGGTACTGAAGAAGCTGGGGTCAGGGAGGGGACAGGAGGCAAGGAAATAAGGCAAAGATGAGCTCAGGGCCCCCAGAGAATGAAGCCTTTGTGTGGGGTACAGATGAGGGACAAGGGGGTGATTGTGTGGGAGGGCCGGAAGTGCCATGCAGACTGGCACTGCCATAGCCAGCACTGGATTCACCCTTCTGCTCAGAGAACTCCCTATATATCAAGTGGCCAGGAAAAGTAGGGTGTACCTGATAGTTACAAAACATGGAAAGGCAGAAGAGAGAATGTACAGCCAGGAAAAGTAAGATATCACCCCAAATCCAGAGGACAGGAGGCAGAAGGAAAAAAAGACAGAAGCAGCTTTTACTATATTTACATCCAACAAAACTTTGCAGAGAACAACCCTTATTGCACAGGTCAAGGCCATGGGCGGGAGAGGCATTCCCCAAGGTGGAGTGGACAAGAAGGATCCGGACTAGAAGAGGCACCAGTTCTTCCTAAGGGAAGCCTGGAACTCCTCTGGGTCCCAGTGCACGGCTCTCAAGGTGCTACAAATCTAATTCCCTTCTTTCTCATGCTCCTTGAGACTCTCATAAGTATAGGAGCTGTGGCCTCAGAATAAATAACTAAATAGAATACAACAATAAGATTGCCTCGGGCTCCTTTAGCAATGTCAGGGAAGAGATGCAGGGAATGAAATTCCTCCCTTCCATTCAGGGCAAAGGCTCAGGAGCTCTGAATCTTTCCAGTTGTTTTTTAAAACAAAAACTTCTAAGTCTACCAGGGCACTGCAGATCTGAGGATACCCTGGAAAGGAGCCCCTGGAATGGGATGGAGAAAGAGTTGTGCCAACTTCCCTAGCTCTCCCCCACATCAGCATGGACAGACAGGGCAGGTTGGAGATAGGGGAATTGTGACTTTGGGTAACAGTGAGTCCCTCTTTCTGCTCTTCCCACTTGGAACCTATGGCTGAACATCCTGTTCTCGATTCCTTTTTGAAGGGAACAGGGAGTCAAGCTATGTCTAGACTCCACTTTTCCTCACCTCTCCACCCAAGGCTGGAGAGGGGAGCTTAGGTGTCCCTAACATTCCAGAGGTGCTCCAAAACACTTTCGGCAGTCGATGGCCTTGGGAGTAGGCATCTGTGCCCGCCGCTGCCTCAGCTCCTCCTTGCCGATGCTGCCAGCCAGCTTGTTAAAGGCAGACTTGTACTTCTTGTCGAAGGCCACTAGGATAGAAGATGGAAACTGATGCATTCAGACCTCCTTTCATACCTGGTCCCAAATTCCTTATCTCCTCAGTACCTGACTGTACCCTTACCTATATCTACGTGGTCCTTGCCCAGAGCAGCCATGGTCAGAAATAGGATCTCACGGTAGATTCCCCTGTGATAGACATAGAAAGGTGTCAAAGAAAAGAGGTGCAAAGGATATGTCAAGGGCCACTTAGAGGACAGCATCATACCTCTGCAGGTGCAGGCCAGTGGGAGGGGGCCCTAGAGTCTCCAGCAGAAGCCCAACAGCTTTATGAACCTCATTGAGTCCAACATGGCGCAGCACTGACTCCAGTAGTGCCAAGCTAAGACATGAGGGTACTGGGCCTGGCCACACCACCCGCTGTGGGATCTGGCCTGGATGGAAGGAAAGAAGGGTCGCCAGGATCACCAAACCAGGAGAGGAGCCCATCCCTTTAGCTCCTACATCAAGTACCAACTCACTGTGGACCCTCCAGAGCACGTAGAGAGGTGGGCAGCTGTTGGGATCAGGGGTCAGGACATCCCACAGCAGACGCACATGCACAGAGGCTGGGTCAGGAGTTAGCCATGGAGATGGTCCCTGGGAGAGCTGAGATAGGAAGCAAGTTCAGGATGAGAGGCAGAGAACAAGAAACAGACAGACATTACTGGAGATAATAAAGGAGAAAAAGGAAAGAACTTACTTTTGTCATTACTGTTCTTTGAGACAGGGTCTCACTATGTAGCTTTGACAGGCTTGGAACTCACTATATAGACTAGGCAGGCCTTGAACTCATAGAGATCTACCTGCATGTCTCCTCTTGAGTGCTGGGATTAAAGACTGGAGCTGCCATGCCCCAAAGAGAAGAAATTCTCATCTCCCAGGTCTTATGAATCAGGACTTTGTTTCACTTGTTACATACCTAGCACCTGACACCTAATATGTATGAAATAGATATTGGTGAAATAAACAGAAAAACATTAACCATTTCTTAGGTACTAGTCACTACATCAAGTGCCTGTCCTGTTAGGTCACTGCTTGTGCCATTTGACAGATGATGAAAGAGAGGGTCAGAGTTGTAAGTGTGCTGACAAAATGGCTAGGCACAAGGGACACCACAGCTTGTGCTTTTCTACACTGCAAGGACAGAGAGGACTAGGAGACAAACGGCTGAGAGGTGAGGAGAGAAGTGGTCGGGAGGCAAGGACTACATGAGGGTACTGACCTGGCTGGGTGGAGGCCCATTACAGGAGGCCAACACCAGGCCTGGTAGAATACTAGGCAGGCGTAGCCGTTGGAAATACCACAGGAGGTTCCAGAAGATGATAGGGTGGGCAGCAGGCAGTTCAGGCAATGCCAACACCTCACTACCCTCATTCTCTACCAGGGATTCTAGTTCCTTACGCAGCACCAGAGGGCTCAGGTATGCCCATGCCCCATTCTCAACTCGCCGGGAAGCACTCTGCAGACACAGTAGGAGAGCAGACAGAATACATACTAAAGGCCCACAACTAGGAGCTTGCCTCTCAACACATCAGTGATGCCCCTTGTCCTCCATGCCCATCCACCTGGCAGCCCTTCATCTCCCTTCAACAGATAACACACTCCCCACTTCATCATGTTTCTCTTGCCCAGTCTTACCCCCATATGCCCATTGCAGAGCTGGGGTTCATCCAGGGCAAGGCACAGCCTCCGGTCACTGAGCACAGGGCCAGGACCCCCAGGGACAGGAGCATCTTTGCAGCCACTGGCACCAGCAAGGGCAGACTTTGGACTAGGCGCACTGCAGGAAACAGCAGGGAGTGTCAGCTCCTGGAGTGCCATCTGCCTATCCCTCCCACATCACTTGCCCTGCTTCAGGCACCTGGGTCGAGAATCAAGAGTCTGGACACTGAGCAGGGGCACAAAGGGACAGGCGCAGAACGGACAAGTTGTATTGAGGTTAGAGTCATCAGGTGCCCAGCCAGCCATGATTTCCTCATCGTACACCAGGGAATCACAGGCATGGCACAAGGAACAGCTAGACATCAGAATCTGTAGGCACGGAGACCCCAGGAGATGAGCCTCATTTGGTTCCAATGCCCCAAAGCCCATGCCCTTCCCTACCTCTTCCATTTCAAAACTCCAGCCAGGCCTCCTCCCACCTCCCCCATTTCTCCTGCTTTTCCAGGAAGATAGGAAGTGTGTGTGTTCCAGCACAATTGTGTAGACAGGGGTATGCTCACTTCCAGGGAGGGTGGTTGGAAAGCTCCAGGGGTGTCACTAAGACGCTCTGAGGAACGGCGAAGACTCAGGCTGCTGAGAGAAGACTCTGAGACATCCCACTCACTGCCCAGAGAAGCAGAACTCTGTCATTATAAAAGAAACCACAGTCAGCTAGTTCCTCTCAATATAAACGCTGGTTTCAGTCACTCTCAGAGTCACCTGTGGGGCATTCTCCCAGTCAGCAGCCCCACCCCCTCCTGATAGTAAGGTATGTCCTCTCTCACTGGCTACCTCAGAAGCAGTGGATCCAGGGCGTTCTCGGGGCCACAGAAGACTATCCATGGGACTTCTGCGGGCTGCAGGAGGCAGGTCAGGGGGCAACTCAGGTGGGGGGATGCGGGAAGCAGAGGAGCGGCGGGAAGGGGTGAGCAGTTGTTGGAGGCGGGCACCCAGCCCTTTTCGGGGGGTGCCCACCTCCTCCTGACATCCACTAGTTTTGGAACCCCGCCCACTTATCCCTTCTAGGGTCTCAGTGGACTGGGCACTCAGGGCTGAGCCTGAGCCCCCCGGGCTGCCTCCAGGTGCCAGTTCTTCGCCTGTCAGACTTAGGTCTGAGAGACTTCCATCCTGCCAAGGCACAGGTGATCCGCGGGGTTCGAGGACCCCCAAGGCCTCTATCACTGTAGATCAAAAGAGATTTGAAAGATGGAGCCTGGCACTCTTCCAGCTGCTCCATTCCTGAGTAAACACAATTCTTGCAGCAAAAATTCTAGCATCGGTGACTGGAAAGATGGCTCAGCAGTTAAGAGCACTGTCTTTCTGAAGACCTGCATTTAACTCCCAGCCCCCACATGGCAACTCACAAACCAACTGTAACTCCAGTTTTGAAGGGATCTGATGCTCCCTTCTGGTTTCCATGGACACCGGGTATACAAATGGTGCACAGACATACATGCAGGCAAAACAGCCATATGCATTAAAAATTAGTAAAAAGATTCAAAATGCAAACTATATAAAGACACAAACTTTAGAATCACAACTCACCATGGCATTTGGGCAAGTTTGCCTCGGAGCCTACAGGACCACTGACATGGTGCTGCCCTAACCATGGCTCTAGTCCTCCCCTCTCTCACTGAAAAGCTGTTAGGAAAGCTCAATGAGAAGAAGAGGGAGGTCAGAGAAGGGTACTCACTGTGAGCCACACCAGCCTCCACAGTGGGCTGTGCCCCGCGGGCACTGCCTAGGCTGCCGCTCTTGACCAGGCGCCCTGTGGGTGAAGATGATCCCCGTAGACTTTGCCCAGCCCAAGTAGTCTGGCGCTGAAGAGGACGGGGAGGGGAGGGACGATCCAGATAGGGCTCTGTAGAAAGCAGAGGAATTTAGCCCTAGGCTGAAACAGTCCCTTGGGTGGACTGGGTTTTGGAAGGTTTCTCCCAAGTACAACTCTACATCTCTGCTACTAAATACATGTGGTTTATCCACACACAGAAAGGCCCTGTGTGTGGACAATTACAGTTTTCCTGGTCTCTTCCTATTGGAATCTAACTACCTCATCTAGCTCAGTCTTTTTTCTTTTCTTTTCTTTTTTTTTGATACAAAGACTCACAAGGTATTCCAATCTGGCCTGTAGTACACTATGTAGTACAAGGCATGCAACAATCAATCCTCCTGTCTTAACTCCCCAAGTGCTAGGAATGCAGGTGTGAACCATCATGTCTGGAACCAAGGCTACCTTGCCAGTCCCTACCCACCTGTCTGAGAGCTGCCAGACATTTGCTGCTCGGCCACCTGTCGCTGCTGCTGCTGCTGCTGTTGCTGCTGTTGTTGCTGTTGCTGCCTTCGGTCCTTTAAGGGCTGGCGGAACTGAGCAGCCCCCAAGACAACATTCCGGAGCTTGGCCCAGCGTAGGCGTCCACCCGGAGTACCAGATGGCCATTTGCTTTCCAGCACAGCCTGCCAATCACAGTGTCGGCCAGGATGGCCTAGTGATGCCTTTATTGCCTGACCACTTTTTTCTCCAGACTTGCTGTCTAGGACTGTCTAACCAATGGCTCACCCAGAAACAAAAGCCCTTAAGAGACATCATCAGTAGTAATGGAGAAAAGTATCTCTAGACTATTCTATTTGTTTGTTTAAGTATTTATGTACTTATTTAGGCAGGGTATCACTAAGTAGCCCTGGCTGGCCTGGAACTCACTATGTAGATCAGGCTGGACTTGAACCCAAGATAGCCTCCTGCTTCTGCCTCCTGAGTGCTGGGATTAAAATTGTGCATCATCATGCCTAGTTAGACTCTATTTATAAACTGAATAGCTTTGAAGAAATTATCTCAACTAACTGACTATTTAGTTTTCTTATCTGAAAAACAGGAGACAGTTTAGCGCCATGGTTGAGAGGCTGAATTCTGGATGAAATTTTTCTTTTATTTCCACTCCCTAACATTCTTACTGTGGGACCTGGGGAAAGTTATGAATTCTCTACAACCTCAATTCCTATAATACAGGAAATGGCCATTCTATGCCCTGGAGCATATGTAATGAATCTGGAACAGTCTGGCATGGAGTTAAGGCTGTTGTAAATAAGAATCAAAGTAGCTAAGTCTGAAAAAACCAAAACAAACAAACAAAAACCCTCTGTCCGTGTAAAGGCAACAAAGTAGCACCAAGGATGACAACAGCTACAGGACCAGGTAGAATTGCAAGCCTAATCTCCAAGGGATGGGGACAATAGCAGCTGTCAGAGTACCCTCTGCACACAGGCCCGAGCACACACTGCCATCCCACCTCTTGCCCCTAATTAAGTACCTTGTTGTAGTAACCGTAGGTGATGGTGTTGGGCACAATGCCTGCCCGTCGCATCTCTAGCATGACTCGTACAGACAGCACGGGCTGCCCATAGTGTGAGCAGAGCTGCAGCAGTACCCGGTAACATACCTAGGCCAAGAGAGGCGTGGGATGTAGGAGACGTACTCCAACACGGATTCCCAAGTCTCAGCAAGCATCCTCTTCCAGCCTTCCAATTATCACAGGACTCACTGGCTCCTGACAGTCTCCACTGTTCTCTCCTACACACGCTCATGTACTTAGCGATTGTTGATGGAGAAGCTACTCAACTCTGGGCTGTCCACCTACTTCACCTAGTCTTCACCTGTCCCTTCTCACAGTCCCCATAGTTGCACATCCTCGCTGGGATTAGAGATAGATAGGTATGAACATGCAGGTGTCTACCTCATCAGGGAGCACCACCTTGCGGCTTTCCATTTCACGTAACACATGGTAGGCTGTATGTAACGCTCGCACCCGGGAGGGTTTGGAACGCACATAGGCAGGCAGGCATAAGAACCACAGTCCATAGCAGTGACCTAGTAGGCACCGGGCCCACAGCTCAGGCACAGTGGCTGACTTCTGTGCCATTCGCTGTGCAACCTTCATCTCCTAGGTGGGATAAGAAACACACCAAGATAAATATAATGCCACAGCAGGTCTTTTCTTATTTTGATATTTTTCTGAGATACAGTCTTGTCATATAGCCTGAACTCAAACACTAGATCTTGCCTCAGCCTCCTGATTACAGGTCAGTGTGAGAAGCAACACTTTTGTTGTTGTTGTTGTTGTTTGGTTTTTCAAGACAAGGTTTCTCTGTGTAGCCCTGGCTGTCCTGGAACTCACTCTGTAGTCCAGGCTGGCCTCGAACTCAGAAATCTGCCTGCCTCTGCCTCCCAAGTGCTGGGATTAAAGGCGTATGCCACCACTGCCCAGCGAAGCAACACTTTTTCTGAGATAGGGTCTGTGGTCTCAGGAGGCAAGAGGACCGAGGCACTGCCTAAGCTACAAACCTCCCCGGAACGTCAGTAAGGCAAGTAGCCTGGCCTTGGAGCATGTGTGAACACCTTGCAAGATGTAGCCAGCTTATATGTTCCCAAAATGCTCAGGGATGAAGATGAGGAGAAGGATGGCAAATGACGGTAGTAACAGAGGCTAATGTTTGTACAGCATTTTGTTGTTGTTTGTTTGTTTGTTTGTTTTGAGACAGGATCCCACTGTATAGCTTTGACAGTCTTGGAACTCACTTGTAGATCAGGCTGGCTTCACAGAGATCCTCATGCCTCTGCCTCCTGAGTGCTGGGATTAAAGGCGTGTGCCAACACCTGGCTATTCAGTATTTTACTTTTTTTTTTTTTTTTTTTTTAATGTACCAAGCTCTCAGCAGCTTTATGGGATAAGCACCATGAATATACTCGTTTAACCATGAAGCAATAGACCTTGTTCCAGGTTCCTATACAAGGCCCACTGCTGGTTACCTGTTTGGTACGGCGAGGTGCAGGACTGCTGGGGGCACTACGGGATGGGCCTGGCACAGGGAGGGCCCCCTGTTCTTCCTGAGGAGACTCAAATAGCTCAGCCTTTAGTTCCGGAAACCCATCATAGCTGAAGGGACAGAGACCATGAGGGTAGTTAGCATAGGGCTGAGCATGGGCCATGGGGCAAGGTGACAGGAGAAGACCCTCTTACCAGTACTGAGGAGTAGATTCACTGCCTTCCAGTACTGGTGGTTCCTCTGGGGGTGTGATAAAGACAGTGAGCTCACTTCCTGATAGTTCCTCCAGCTCCACTAAGGGTGTTGGCTCAGGCTTCTCCTGCTCTGGGTGGACCTGGACCAGGACAGTAAGAATTAAGAGTTAAGACAAGAAGCAAGGAACAGACCCAGGGTGCCCAGAAGATGGCCTCTTCCCGAAACACACAGTCATAGGGAGGGAACCCTAGAGATCCATCTGGAGGAGCAGAGTCAGAAATGAAAGTAAGCGAAGTAAGCCAGCCATGGATGGCTGCACAGGCTGTCCTCTGTCTGATTCCAGCCAACACTGTCACCGCTCACATACACAGTTAATAGTGGCCTGAGGGTGACAGAGACAAGCAGGAGGAACTCAGTAATCAGTTGGTACACGAAAAGGGGACAATGCCCAATACCTTATCAACACAAGAGTCAAAGAACTCCAGGGCTGCATGCCGGGCAGAGCCAAAAGAGCACTCCTCAATGAACTGGGAGAACATCTGTGTGTGCAGCAGCTGAGAGTACAGCTTGTGGCTTGAGCGTTCCCGGGACTTGAGGAAACCTGAGGGGTAAGGATGGGCCAGGGACGGGGTTACCATGGTTATTGCAGCTCTCTGATCACAGCCACCTCCTTCCTGCACCCTGCTCTTAGCTCTTGCCATTCAGGATCAATGGCTCTCACAGAGCTCCTGGAGAGCAATTCAGCTTTCCAACACCACAGCTCTGTGGAGTCTCTTGCACGTGTCTGTTTATATCTACTGCTGCAGACTGGGAATTGTCCAAGGGGCACGTCTCTCATCAGAGCTATACTTAACAGTTGCTGCTCACCACCAGGATGACTATGTTCATATTATGCTAAGGGATCCCAGACAGTAGGACATATTCACCCACATACCTTTATTTCCTCCAAAACCAGAACTGTGGAGGAGGAACAAGCAATCTACTCCTCCCAGTCGGTGGCCCCCTTCACTTTCCCCATGGAGCCCTGCCCCCAACCATGCCCGCCCTCCTTTTGCAAACCAAAACAGACTCTCTTTATTTACCCTGAAGGTAGAAAAGGTTGTCAACATCTCGAGATCCCTCAGAGGGGGCCTGGGTGAGAGGGCGAAGGAAGTTCCGGTAGCCTTTGAGCAGACATGCCATGAAGCGCAGAAAGGCTCCCTGGACTTCCCGTTCCAGGCGAGTCCTGCGGCCGCACACTGCCTCATAGTCTGTCAGCAGGAATTCCAGGGAGGCCTCTTCCTCTGGTCCAGTGTAAGCTGGGAAACAATATGTCTGAGAGTCAAGATTGGCACCTTTGGGCTTGTCTCATCCTGTTTTTCACATAAATGACTCATCTTCCCCACCAGCTTCTGACAGATCTTGCACCAGGAGTGGGCAAAAATTTACCTTTGGGTACCAGTTTCAAGGCTCTCCAGTGATATGCTCAACCTCTTTGATAAGCTTAGAAATGCTGCTCCCCCACTCCTGCCCCTAGCTTCATTTTATTCCCACCAAATCCAAACTCACTTCAGAGAAGGTCTATTGACCCCCCTCGACCCTCCCCTCAAACTGGAGATTTAAGGCCAACAACAGCTTCTAGCCTCCCAAGCCCACCAGCTTCTCACTCTGGTCCAGCTGCTGGTACAGATTTGTCAGTGTGGCCAGCAAAAGCTTGTATGGTCTTCGGGGCAGGGTCCTAGCAGAAAGGGGCTTCTTTTCCTCTGTTCTGAGAGATAGCATAAAGAGAAAGGATGTTGGGGCTTCTACCAAAAAAACTAATCCTCACCGGGCGGTGGTGGTGCACGCCTTTAATCCCAGCACTTGGGAGGCAGAGGCAGGCAGATTTCTGAGTTCGAGGCCAGCCTAGTCTACAGAGTGAGTTCCAGGACAGCCAGGACTACACAGAGAAACCCTGCCTCAAAAAACCAAAAAAAACCTAATCCTCTTAGAACCAATAAAACCCCACACCCCACACATCAGCCCTTAGATGTCCATTCCCCTCTAGCCCTCAGATGGTTCTTAGCCTCTTACTGGAAGAGCGTGTTGGTATCAAGATCAACACAGATGACGTCAGCAGGCGGGTCATGCAGATCGAAATAGCTGGAGTGGATACCCACAATGAAGGGCACAGGGGCACTCAGCACATCCGCCAGCACTAGCGGGCACAGCGGAATGTAGGGGCACTGCCAGTGCAGAGGAAAAATCATCTGAAACATAAAGGAGTGAGAACCAGTGAGCACAGGACACTAGCCTTAGGGGAGGGGAGAACCTACTGAAAGAAGCCTTTGAGTTAATCTTGAAGAAAGACCCTGTATGTCTGACAACTGTACCCAGGTGGAAAGACTGAAGACCCTTTCCCTATGGAAAGAAAAGAAGGAGAGTCCAGATCTGGGTGAAGGGTACCAGAAAAGACAGCAGTTCTGGAGAAGCAGACTAGATAACATGGCACTCACTGAAACAAGGGCCTCGCAAACGCTGGTGAGCAGATCTGGCCGCAGAGAATGGACCAGTAGTTTGTGCTCCGTGAGCACAGCCAGCAGCAATGTAATAGCCAGTTCTGGGCCCAGGTTCTGCAGCAGCTGCAAAAAGCTAGCACCACTGCAGGAAGTAGAAGGATAAAGGGTCACAAGAGACTCTTTCCAAGACACTAGACACAGATCACCAGGGCTAGTCTGCAAAGATCTTGACAGCTAGATTCATCTGAGCCATACCTCCTTTTATCCCCCATGTTATCAAAGCCTCCCCAACACCCTGCCATTTAGGCACATACCTGAGGGGCAGGGGTGAGGAGACAGGTTGACAGAGGAGCAGGTTGTCATAGGGAGACATCTGAAAGAGGTGCCACAGGTCAGGATGTTCATAGCTAGTCCCTGCCAACTCCTCTCCTTTCAGCCAGCCCAGCCCTAGGCTCACCTCTCACCTGCACTAGGATGCGTGGTCTCTGTGGGGAAGGGAACGGGACGTTGTGAATGAAGTGGGAGATGTGCCTAGGGAGAGAGGAGAAGGGTGAGGCCGACTCTCCAATCTGTCCCCTGTCTCATCACTCCACATAGCCTCATCTCTTCTAGCCTCAAGAGCCTCACTCCTCCCTGAAGCCCCCCTCTTGACTGGCTCAGCTTTACACATAGGTATTATGTGCATTAGAAAAGAGATCCCTGGGCCGGGCGGTGGTGGCGCACGCCTTTAATCCCAGCACTTGGGAGGCAGAGGCAGGCGGATTTCTGAGTTCGAGAGTTCGAGGCTAGCCTGGTCTACGGAGTGAGTTCCAGGACAGCCAGGGCTACACAGAGAAACCCTGTCTCGAAAAACCAAACCAAAAAAAAAAAAAAAAAGAAAAGAGATCCCTGGCCGGGCGGTGGTGGTGCACGCCTTTAATCCCAGCACTTGGGAGGCAGAGGCAGGAGGATCTCTGAGTTTGAGAGTTCGAGGCTAGCCTGGTCTACAGAGTGAGTTTCAGGACAGCCAGGGCTACATACAGAGAAACCCTGTCTCGAAAAAAACCAAAAAAAAAACAAAAAACAAAAAAAAAAAGAAAAAAAAAAAAAGAAAAGAGATCCCTTTGCCTGAAAGGAGGCACATATCCACAACACAGTGAATTCCAAGCCAGCTAGGGCTAGATAGTGAGCTCTCCCTCAAACGTAAGTAAATAAATAAATAAATGTAAATGAAATATATATCTGTTGGGCATACATAGGCCTAGCCAAGACCCAACTAACAAATGCAGGCTAGATTCCAGGCTCTACTTACCTTTAGCCAGAAGTTTAAATTTACAAACTATATAACCACGTACTGCATCCCTGTCCCCTAGGTACTCAGTGTGCCTCCCCCAATTCCATTCTAATGTCTCCCATTTATCCTCTCCAATGCCTCATAACTCCCCAGAGTTGGGAGAGCTGTACTCACGCTTCCAAGGGCAGACGATGGGGGCCTGAGACAGAGTAGCGGTAAAGGAAGGTGAGGAAGGCTCGGAAGGCTGGGAAGGCAGGCCAGCGGGACAGCACAGCAATGGCACGCCGGCTCCGCACTGCTCGGCCTCCCAGTGCCCGGCCCCGTTCCACAGCACTCAGCAGGCCCAGTGCCCGTGCCTGCCTCTCTGACAGCCTGGCCCTGGGGAATGCTTCATAGAACTGCAAAGCGGCACCATACACCTGGCAGGGGTATAGGGATAATCAGATGGGTTCTACATTATGTGAATCCTAACCACACCCTGCAAACCCACCTTATCACCAGCAGCACCCGTGAGCACAAAGGTGGAGAAGACAGGTACTGGGTACTTGGTCTGGGCAGGCCAGCACTCGATAGTGGCCCCCATGGGCAGGCAGAAGACTGGTACTGACTCAGGCAGTGGAAATGCCTCATTGTCTTCCTCTGGGTAGCGGCCCAGCAGCTCTATACCCCAGCAGAATTAAGAGTACATATTAGAGTGAAAGGTTTATTTGATTCCAGATAAAGAAACTAGAGTATCCCAAAGAAGGGCTAAGTGGCAAAGAGAAGTAAATTCTGGGGTCACTGAAGTTACCAGTCAAGGGGCACCAAGCAGAAGAATGGAGGATCAAAGGGTAGGAAGGAAAAACAAGCCACTCACCTGCCTCATACACCAGTGTGTTGGCCTTGGCCAGGCCCACCTTGTAGCACAGGTACACTGCTGGGCCCCACTGTCCCAGAAATGACAAGAGACAAGCAGACACATCACCAACAATGGCTTCTGGATTCATCTTCTCTCTACCACCCTTCGGTTATTTTTTGTCTTCAGAGATGCTCCTAATTCCAGTCTTCCCAGCCAAGCTACTTCTGATCTGGCCTGGTGTCAATGGCCTCGACCCCCAAATATGTCCATACCCTTACACTAGTGGTTTGGGTTTCAGCTCTCAATACCTCAGTACCACTCACCATGCCAGGGTTGAGATTGCGGGATAACCGGCAGTAAGTATGAGGAGTGCCCTCACCCTTGCTGGGCAGAACCAGGCAGAGGTCAGTGATGCCCAGGGCATGCAGCCCTGCCCCTTCTGCTGCCCGCCGGTACATGAGGTAGGTTCGGGGGTGCCCAGGGCCTGGAGGGGCAAGGTTAGCTGAGTGGCTATATGGTGTCGTGTCAAGCACTTGGAACCCAGGCTTGGGTCGTTCCTTCCCTTCATATAACACCCTGGCACAGAGGGTAGAGACAACAAGAGGTCAGGATAGAAAAAGACCTGGATCCTGCCAGATCTGCCTACCTGGATCTCCTAAATCTGCCATGCTCTCTTAGCCTTGTCATACCCTGGCAGTATAGCCCACCACTCCCTGCTTAGGTCTATCCTTTAGGATCCTTTCAGTCAGTAACCGTCCCTTTAACCCATGCCTTCCATAGCTCTCAAGAATAAGCACTAAGAACTACCAACTCTGCTAAATTCCTTACATGGGTTGTTTCATTTAATATTCTGAACTAGCCAGAGAGGAGTCACTATCCTCAATTTGCAGATGAAGAAACGTTTGCTGGCTAGCAAGCAGCAGCAAAGGCAGGGAGCCCTTCCTCTTGACCTCTACCCCATGCTGCTGCTGTTCCCATACTCTTCCTCTTGACCCATATCCCTACCTCTTCTTAGTTCATTCAAAGATCCCTCCCAGCTTCCTCTAGTGGCAGCATGGATAGGGGTACATACCCCAGCTCAACGAGGGGGGGCTTGTCACGCCCCCTGCGGTAGCAGATGACTGGTTGAGTTCCACCCAGGAGCCCAGCACTGAGCTCCAAGGGGTGGCCACCAGCAGAAGTCTGAATGCATGTATAGCCCTGGGGCACCTCCTCTCCCAGTGCCCTAGCGATGACTGCCACATCTGTAATAGGTTCAGCTGGCCGGGGAGGGCGCAGGGGCCCAGTAGGTTCGGGAACCCATGTCTCCTCAGGTATAGGTGCTCCATTTCCTGCAAGCCCAGCCACCACGAAGTAATCCACCAACCGGGGAGGCCGCTCCTCCGCCATGGCCCCCCCTTCACTCACTGCATCTGGAATGGTCAATCGAGGAAGAGATGGAGCAAGAGAGGCTAATGTTCCCATGGCAACCATAGTGGACCCCCCCACCTTCTTTCCTCTTCCTAGTTCTTCTAAGGAAAGGATAAATAATCAGCCAATCCTGAACTCTTCCACCTGTGACATCACCAGACTCTCATATCCCACCACAGCTCCTTAGAGACCACTAGGTCCTTCCTTCTTAGCGACATCAGCCCTTTTCCCCCAAAGAACCCAAACTCTGCTCTACAACACACATCTGACATATTGGTCACCTATTCCTTTAAAAGCCTGCCCCTCTTTGCCCCACTACAATTACATCTCAGAGAACACAGTATTTTCTGTAATGGCCTGCAATGACATTATTCACTCTGGCTACATCACACCAACTTTTGCTTCTTCTTGCTCTGGTAGCAACACCACAAGAACCTTCTGATGCAGCTAGTGCTCTTAAAGCACCCATCCTTTTATTTTTAGAAGACTCCACAGATTTCTGGGAAGGCTTGAAAAACCCAAGAGTTAGGTTCTGCTCATCAGACTTCAAATATCCTTTTTTTCTAGCTTAACTTTACTAAATTGGCCAAGTAACCGGGGCTTTCCCATCTCTAGGACCCTTAGGTATCTGTATTTAGGCACAAAGGGACTGTAGGAGATAGCTTCAGCCATGCCATGCCCGTGCCACCCAGCCCCAGACAGAATCGGGGTCACAACAGTCTGTTGGTAACTTATCTCACCTGCCTCCATGGCCTGACCCTGGGGAGTGGAAGCCCCAAGAGTCCTGAGGTGCCCCAGGGTGTTGAAGGTGGGAAGAAGCCTGGCCGGTGGCTTGCAAGGGGCTAGAGGCTGATAGAGTGCTTCAGAGGGGAAGGGAGGTTACTTCCTGAAACGGCTGCTGCGAAGGGGAAGCTGTAGCTAGCTCAGCATAAGTTGGCCTATGGGTGTGTGGTATCGTTTTGGGGGTTGGGGGGATACTACTGTTGAAGGTGCCAGCACTAAGGATCCTGCCTTTCCTGCGCAAGGCAGAGAAGCTTCCAATGTCTCCAGGATGCACAATCTATTTAACCTCCTACTCTTCCTCAGAGAACTAGAGCCAAGCCGGCTGTCTTCTTAACCTGGCCTCTGGACACACATGCCCCAACTCAAGCTAAATTTAGCTTGAGCTTCTTCACATCTGAGAGGTGAAGCCAGGAGTCAGCGTCAGCCTCCTGATTTAACTCCAGGACACAGCTCACTCTTTCGTCCACTGCAGGCCAATAGTAGTTCTGTGCTCCAAGACAGTAGGCAAAAGCCGTTAGATGAGACCCTCTATAGGCAAGTGGGTGGGCCCGGATCAACAGGACTTGTGTATCCAGGCCTTCCCTTATCCAACCAGGGAAGAGTCCTATAGAATGCAGCCCCTTCTCCCTTGGGGTGGCACTGGAGCCACTTTGGGTCCCAACGCCCACATGCCGAATGACGGGAAGTCGGGGCTAGGGCAGAGGGCGCGCCGCGGGGGAGGTGACTGAGCAAGAGGCCGGAGGGCCGAGAGAAGCGCGCGCAGGGACTGCCGAGGACGTGACGGCAGCAGCGCCAGCAGCCGCGTGACCCTAGCGAGGAGGGGAGCTCTGGCTTGAGCGCCCGCGGGAGCTCCAGGTTGTAGGATGTCGAGCATAGCTAGCTAGCGCCGGGTTGCGCCCTCCCCTCCACTTTCACTTCCCTGGGAGGGAGGAAGCGGAACCAGATGCGCAGCGCAGAACAGCTGGGGACAGTCCCTGGAGCCGTCCGCCCTCCGTCCGCCCTAACCCGCCCGCCGCCCCGCCCGGTCCGGCCCCTACCTGCCTGCCCTGGGACTCCCCAGCCGGCCCGCTGGCGGGTGGCTCTGAGGGCGGGCTGGCGGGCCGGCGGGCGGCCGGGCTGCTATCCAGCCCCGGACATGGCGCACTCGACTTAGGAGCCGCTCGCGCCCGGGCTGAAGGAAGAAGCAGCAGCCGAGGGCGCCGGGCACAGTGGAAGAAGATCTGGGCGGTCCCAGCGTCCCCGCGCGCTGCGCCACGCGGGGACTGCTACCACACCGCTAGTTCCAGCCGCGCGGTCCTCCCGGCTCCTGCGGTGCTGGGGACCCCAAGCTCTTCAGCGCGCCCTGCTTTCTCTACTCATACCCCCCCCACACACCCAGGAGCCGCGGGCGCCTCCGCTATTCCGCCCCCCCACACACACACCCGGGCCTGCGGCCGTGACCCTGGCTAGCGCCGGCCCAACACCCTGCCGCCTGCAGCGCGACCCCTGGTGGCTGGGAGGGCCCCCTGCAACCGAGCGGATTCCCACCTCCCGGCGGAAAAAGCAAGACACTGACCCCAGATGGCCCCGAAGTCAGAGCCGGTGCTTCTGTCCTGCCCTACCGTCAGATGTGGCCACTGTGCCAAGGCGAAGGCCCTGAAGATCTAGACCTGGGAAACCCAGGTGACTCCCCACTTCCACGTTTAGAACCCACTGGCCAGAGCCAGAAATTCTCAGTTCTTCTTTCGAGAAATGACAAGAACATTGAAAAAGAGGAAGAAAGGCATGAAGCCGAAGAGTGGAGCAGCAGCACTCCTTTGACCATACTGGGTGAAGTCTAACAAACCTTCGTGGAACGTGGTTGTCTCCTAAGGAGCTATTGAAGTTAAACCCAAATGGAGCAGTGAAATGGGTAAATCGACATACAATCCTCGGACGATGAAATTGCATAAACATTCCAAACATAAATGACCAAGTAAGCCAGCTAGAGCTGCTTACTTCTCTTCAGAAGCACCAACACTGGGAATAGCTACCTCCAGAAGAGGTGAGGTTTCTCTAACAGAAACAACTGACCTGGGACAACAACCATCTCCTTACCCCAGGCCTCAGAACAGTAACTTGTCTGGCCAGTCAGGGTGCCCCATCCCCTGATGCTGCAGCAGAGCCTTAGACAAACACGAAGGCACATAAGGTGACTTCCTGCTGCCCTCAGTGAAGTCTATATTGGCTCTAGGATAGGTCCAGTTTGGGGCCTAAATTTGAGGACTGAGCTCCTGCACAAGCACAAAAGTCCTGAAAGGATGAACACACAACTATAGTCATAGCACTAAGGAAACCGAGGTGCTAGAAGTCATCTATGACTTCTAGGTAGCCTGGACTATGTAAGAGAAATCTCGCCTTAAAAAAACATGCAACACAAAAGAACCTATGGCATCAAACCTCCTTAGGTCCCCAGCCATGTACCAAACAGTCAAGCACACAAAAGGTTTAATAGGATTTTTTATTAACATATAATATATTTAATAAAAAATAATATCCACTCTGGCTCTCTCTTCCATTGCAAGGGGAAGAGAACTAGGGAGGGGCTGGTAATGCCCACCCTTTTTCTGGACAAGCCCTCTCTCCAAGATTCCCCTCTACACCTTGCTTTCCAACAGGCTCTGACCTCCAGACAGACGATTTTCAAAGTTACAAGTGCTTTTAGACCCTCCCTTGAACTCCCCAAGCCCACCAGATGTACAACATCCAGGGGTCACCTGGCCCAGCCCCTTCCCTTTCCTCATTTTAGGATCCTTCATTTATGTTAGAAAAGGACCTAGGGGCAGAGAGTACTCTCTACTGGCCAGGGGGAAGGGATGAAAAGACAGTGATGGGACAGGGCCATGAAGAAGGATGGCAGTAAGGTCCCCTCACTGTAGCCGATCACTACGGAATGAGTCCTCCACAGCAGGGTCAGGCAGCAGGGCACAGGGGTCACTCAGCATGGTTAGTCCTTCCAGGCCCAGTGGCTCCATGCGCAAATCATCTTCCAGCCCCAGTCCCAGCTCCAACCCAGATGCTGACACCTCAAAGCCAGGTACTCCAGCCAGGGCTGCTGCAATCTCCTTAGAGAAACCTGGGGAAGAGTCTCCTGTGTGCAGAAGAGGTGGGTAAAGATCCCAGGCCACACACCTTCAAACTCCTCAGTCTCCTGTTCCATCAGTGAAGCTGTCAATCTCCACCAGCACCCACATTCCCTTACCTGTGAGTATGATATTAGGTCCTGAGCCATGGCGGGAACAGTGGGTCAAGTTTTGGTGGTTGAGGACATGAGGGTCCTGGGGGCCACTCATTGATCCCTCACTCCCTAAAAATCCAGGACCTTCAGAAAAGGCAGGGGGATCCAGCACCAGGCTGGTTGATGGGTTCTCCATGTTGAATTGCTCCAGCTAGGGACATATAGACAGACCTTAAGGAAGTGGGCTTCAGAACAGGGTACCCTGCCTAGCTCTGCTGATCTGTCCCCTTTGCCTAGCAAGCCCCGTCCACCCTAGGAAGAGAGGCAAAGACAAAGGGAGGTGATAGCAAGCAGAGCAACAGAAGCGAGCACGGGGCCCGAAGTAAGTGTGGGCACCGTACCTGCTGGGCCAGAGCATGTGCATGCCAGGAAGAGAACGGGTCAAGGCAGGAGTCATCAGAGAGCAAGCTGAGCAGAAACAGAGGGGCAGGAGTAGGGGTCAAACACAGGAAGACAGGAGCCCCAAGCTGGCAGTGCTATGTTACCTGGGGGAAAAAGAGGTCCCACCCATATCTCCCAAGTCAGTGTACCAGTGACCACTCAGGTACCTGACCCACGCTCAGCCCCTCCCATTTCAGAGCTATGAGTTTGCATACTCACATTCCCCAAGCTGAAGTCATTTATTGGGCGGTGGTAAGGCTGTTGCCCATGTCCACTAGACCCAGGTGGGTACAGTGCCCCATAATGTGGCTGCCTGCCTGGAGGCTGTCCACCTGAGGGCTGCACTAAGCAGGCCTGAGAGGGCAACTGCTGTAGAGACTTTGGGGTAGGTGGATGGGTGGGTATAACTAGACTTGGGGGGCTATATGGGTATGGAGGCAATCGCTGGTCAGTAGGCAGTTTACTGGTATCCAAGGGGACGCCCTGTAAAGGGAGAAAATTTATTCTTTAGTGTGATCCCCTAAAAGAACTCTTAGAGTTCCCCACCGTATAAGCTGCACGTGTCCTCAATACGAGCATGACAATGCTCCAAGCCAGAGGCACTGGTGCAACCTGTAACCTCAGCACTCAGGACGCAAGGACACTGCCTCCGCTTGGCTCAGAGTGGGAGCTGGCTTCCCACTCTCCCCCAAAACCAACAATACCCTATGCCTCCACGCACGCCTCTGGGGTTGTTGGAAATTATACAAAATGCCTAACTGTAAGCGCTCACTGAGGCTAGCACAAGGCTAACTCCTTTTTTTTTTTTTTTGGTTTTTCGAGACAGGGTTTCCCTGTATAGCCCTGGCTATCCTGGAACTCACTCTGTAGACCAGGCTGGCCTCGAACTCAGAAATCCACCTGCCTCTGCCTCCCAAGTGCTGGGATTAAAGGCGTGCGCCACCACCGCCCGGCCACAAGGCTAACTCTTAAATTCATTCCATAAGTGACTGTTCCTAAACCCCAGTGCCTGGCTAGCAGTAACTGGCTACTTGTGACAGCTCACAAGAGACTGACAGTTAATGCCTCAGTGTGGATGATCATTGCTATTCTGAAGCCCTGAAGGGGCTTCACAGGCCAGAGGGAAGGAGAGGAAGAAGTAGAGATTCGGAGGGCGAACTGCCCTCACTGGCATGTCTTCCCTACAGGAGAGGGTACAGATGGAACACAGAACATACATCCAGGAAACAGCAATGAAGTAGGGCAGAGGACGTCGGAGAGGAGGAAAGGATTAGGATGAAGAAAAAACAGGGAAAGATTTGAAAACTTTAGCATGGAGGCAACTCTGAAAAAAGAAAAGAAAGCTGGGCATGGTAGCTCATGCCTGTAATCTAAGCTCTTAGGAGGCAGAAGCAGCAAGGATCAGATGTTCCAGGTCAGCCTCAACTATATACTGACTTCAAGGACAGATGAACTCCATGAGACACCATCTCCACCATGTGCGTAAATGATGGGAAATTACTTTCAGTTCAGGCACCAGGTTTTTCATTTATACAGTGTGAAAGGACTGGGCTCTGTGGTCTGAGACTCTCGGGCTCTACGAGTTCTAGTAAAGAAGGGGAAATAGGAGAGGGATGAGACAGAACAGAAGTGATGGGGGATGAGGTGAACTGGCAAAGGAAGTATAAGAAAGGCCAACGGATAAGCTACACCGGTGCTTGTGCTAGGCACGATGCTAAATACTTAGTGTATGTTACTGTATCCGATGCTCACAAAACCATCCTTGTTTTCTATGAGAGACTGCCGAGGCTCAGAGAAGTTCAGTAACTTGTGAACGAAGCCAAGTATCAAGAGGCAGAACTATGATGTGAAACCAAAAGGTTTAACGGCAGAGCTTGTACTTTTAAGCCAAGAGGGGAAAGATAGATAGATTCAAGATGGGTTGTGACAGGACAGAGGAATGGAAGGGGATGGATGAGACAGGGGCAGGCACAGGAAGGAGAAGAAGGGAGACATGTAGGGAAGGTAGCCACGCATACCTGAGTGATGGAAGACAAGGTGGGTGACATTGTTGGCGAAAACTGTTTGGGCAGCTGCTGTTGGGACCTTCTGGCGTCGGCTGGGCCCGCGGGCAAGCTCAGGGGGCTGAGGGGCACACGACGGTGGCGGGGAGAGGCCCCAGGAGTGGAAGCTGGGTACGGGGGGGCGCTTAGGACAGGAGATGAAGTGGATGAAGAGGAAGAGGAGGAGGAAAGGGCTGGGGCACTAAGTGACGGGTGGCCCAGGGAGGTGGTGGGCAGTGCATGGTGGGCCAAGGAGGAGGCAGGCAGTGATGGGTGACTATGGGAGCCCTGGAGCTGGGGTTGAGGACTGCTTAGGGAAGCCTGGAGATTGGGATTGCTTAGGGAGGACTGCAGGGATGGGTGGCTAAGAGGTGAGTGAAGTCCTGCAGACACAGACAAAAAACCAGAGATGCCAACATTACTGATGGGAACTCAGCCCTTTCCGACCAGAATGGGTAGCAGTGACGAGACCATGGCAACACAAGGTCCTTCCTACTCTGTCCCTAACCATGAGATCAGCACTACCCATTTGGGGGTTATTGTCCATCTTTTTTTTTTCTAGGAAAAGCCACACCTACCCATTATTGCTTGGTGAGAATTACAATGAAGAGATATGAGGTACAAGTTGGTAGGCCATCACAGGCTCCCAGATCAAGCATCTGTCCCCTTCACCCTTCTAGCCATGTGATACTTTGTGGTCACATGACCAGAACAAGGTAGCCACTCACCTGATACATCATAGCTGGGGCCCAAGCCCAGACCTCCACTGATGCCTAAATGGGTCATAGTGTGGGTCAAATTGGTGGTACTGTTGCCCCCACTCAGGCTGGGATAGACTGTCTCTTCAGGGTCCAGGGGCGTGGGCAGTGGAGGGGGGAAGTGTAGGTTGGTGAGGTCAGGTAGGGAGCCCCCTGTGTTCATGGCAGGTGGGAGGACAGGCACATTAGCAGGCTGGTCAGGAGATGGAAAGATGCTAGGGAGGACAGAAGAAGGAAAGATAGGTAAAGAGAAAGCGGTCAGAGAAGAGCAGAAATCAGTCTTTCATATCTCTTTCCCGCCTTCCCTCCATCTCACCCCAGCTTTACAGGGCTCCTTACTTGATTCCAGGGACTTCACAGGATCGAGGTCGAGAGGAAGATGAGGACAGCTGAGAAGAGAAGGAAGAGGATTAGAGATGAGGACAGATCTCAGTGGGAACCCTGGAAGGGCTGTCCCAGGGAAAGAGTAGAGCAGAGGGATAGTGGAAGATACCCGGTGGCCCTCACCTACCTTCTTAGCATCCCAAGGTTTCAGCAAATGCTTGTCATCTACCAAGTTCTCCTCAATAGCAGGGACTTAAAAGAGAAAGACTGGTGAGGGGAAAGCTGGAGAAAGATCCAAGAAGGCAGGACAAGAAGCAAAGGCAGCCAAGAGGGAAGATGGTTCCCTGACCCCATACAAAGTCCCAGCCATTTGGCATTCATTTACCCCCAGCTGGTAAAGAACACACACCTTTAGTGTCCATCTCACCATCCAGGAAACCTGCATGGAATGCAACAGTGGCGGCTGCACTGCCCACTTATTTGTCTGCTTCAGTAAAAACCTGCACAGTTACTCCCTAGGACCACCTACCTCCTCGGCGGCTGGGCAGGACACTGGGAGGTGTGGGGCCTGGATAAGTGTCTTGGGGGTTAGGGTTCATCACACTTGTGTGAAGAGCAGAGTCAGAGCTTGTCCTGTTGGAGAAACAGAAGTAAGTAGCAGTAGTAGTCTTCCAGGTACCAAAACACTGCCCAGCAGTGGGATATTCAAACTGGTCTAGAAAGGGGGATGAAGTAGAGTAGGGCCCCCAGAAAGTACAGGAAAGAGATGTAGACTAAAGAAGGCAAGGACCATCACCTGTTAAGTGCAGATGGCAGTCTAAACAACTGCCCCTTCTCAGCTGGGAGGTTGCCCCAGGGCATCATCCTAGGACAGAAAAGTTATGAGGAGGAAGAAGGTGCTGGCAATGGATGAGAAAGGCATGGGGGTGGGAAAATGTACGGCAGTCAGGTGGATACAAAAAGGCCTTGGTACCTAGTATCATGCCTCATTTCTGGTCTTCTGATGCCCTTGATCCATGAGCCCCCCCATCCCTGTTCAATCTAAGAGATCTGGATACAGAAACTCCTCTCTGCCAACACAAGCTGAGTGGAAGTGCTGAAGCCTACCAAGTTTTCTGGACACAAATATTGGAGCTGAGATGGAGAAAGGAGGGGCTCTAAGACCTGACAGCATTACACCTGGCATTCACTACTATGAAAAAGGAGCCATTTTCACCTGCCACCCTGCCACTCTTCCCTCCCCCACCCCCCCACTTACACACACCCCAGCTTGGCTACAATTCCATTGGTTCTGCTAGGTGGATTAGGAGGCTTGGCCACTCGTGTCAACATGGCCAAGACTGGACTCTGACCACCTACCCAGCTGCCCCACCCTCCCAGCTTGGCCCTTATAAGAGGAGGTACTTTTGATACCTTAGCCTAGTACCTAGCCCACCTCAGCCGCTCAAGAACATGTCAGAGACTGAATGGGTGAGAAATTCTACCTGCTATGGACTCACCTTCGCCAGCCAGACTCTGGGGGAGGAGATAAGTAGGCAGGGCTATAGGGAGAACTGTCAATGTAAATAGCTGTAGTTAAGGAAAAAAGTAGAGAACAGATGAGAGAATAAGAGAGACAATGTATAGTAATACAAGTCATATATAGTGGCTCATTGCTGTAATCCCAACAAAGTGAGGTGCTATGTCACTGACACACACACACACACACACACACACACACACACACACACACACACCATACAAGCACAAGAACAAAAGAAAAGGAGAAGAGAAACCAGGGTTATATCTCAATGAAGGCCACTTAATTTCTTAGGCCCTGGACCACAAAAATTAGCAAACAACAAAATGGAATAAAAATAGGCATGGTGGTCCACACTTGTAATCCCAGTACTTACGAGGCTGAGCCAAGGAGATCACCAAAAGTTTGAACCCTACCTGATTTATCTGTCAAGTTTCAGAAAATCCCAGACTGCAGAATGAAACCATTTCAAACCAAAACCAAAAAAACAAACAAAAAAGAAAACCAGGTCTGGTACACTCCTTTAATCTTAGCACTCAGGAAGCAGAGGCAGGTGGATATCTACCTGGTCTACATAGGCCAGCCTAGTCCAAGCTCCAGTATAACCAGGACTACACAGAGAGATGCTCAGAAAGTCAAATAAACAAACAAACAAATCAGGAAAAAAAAACTCAGGCCAAGCTTAGTAGAGCCGGAATAATCTAAGCAAATGCCTGAGTTGGGTTATGGAAACAAATATGGTAGAGTCTCTAGGAATGAAAGTTCACAACAGAATGAGAGAGGGACTGAATCTTCTTCACAGGTAACAGGGAGCCCTGCTTTACAATCAAGTGAGTGGAAGTAAGGCCAGCCAGGACCAGCACTGAGGAGGGCACAGCTACAGAAACACCAGCTGTCCATCACAAGAGTCTGTGCTGACACACAGGTTGTGGTCACTTTTCAAGATTGGGTAAAAGAACTGGAGAAAGAAGGACCTGAGCATATAAATGAGAAAGCTCCTTCCCTCCGTGAGTCTCTAAAGAGCCCCTTCCTATCATTCCTTTGCCCTTCAGTCACTCTTGAAGGATATGTGGCGGGTGTATCTGCGGAGTGGGGACACCATTCTGCGGGGATCTCGTTGTACCCGTTCCACCAACCCATGGTGCCGAGTGCTCCGAGATGAATCCAAAGGTGAATGAAGGGGGCTCTGCCAAAAGGACAGGTGACTCAGCAAGGGAAGGAGCCTGAGAGCCTATACTCCTCCTTGGCTGGTGTCCACTCACCTGGAACTCAGCCAGGCCACAGCCAATCTGGTTAACATTGGGCAGAGAACCACCATAATGGGAGCTCCTTGTATAAGCCAGTCGCAGTTTTTGGGCCTGTAACTGAGATAAAAGAGACAAATGGGCATGTCAAGGAAGGTTGTAAGTACTGTTCCCTTTGGCCATCTCTGCCACCAGAATACACTACTGCTTTCTAAGATATCTGCCAGTAAAAAGGCAGTGATGTGGAAAAGCAAGACCTGGTACAAACAACCCACCCCAGTCTTTCTGCAGCTTCCTAAGCAATGAGCTCCTACTGCCTGAAAACCCCGCTGGGCAAGGCCTGTCTCTGTCTCTTGGTATCCCCACTGAGGCAAGTCATAGATGGTGGCCTATTAGGCACCTTCTGCCTTCATTTCCAGATATGTCCAAAACTGATTAGACGATGAGAAGAAGACAGGAGTTGATGACAAAGATTCATTACTGACAGTTTCTTTCCTTCACACTCTTAAGACCTTAAGTTTCTGGGATCTGCTTCATTTCCAGCTTTAGAACAAGGCTGCTTACAGAGTCTGCACATCCCAAACTTAACCCAAAAAGTGATGATGATGGTTCTGCTAAAAGAGAAGTAACCAACCCAAGTACTATTCTACTGGATGCTACGATAGCTGAATTAGTAGAGGAGGGAGAGGGCACAGTAACCTATTACAACTTGGGCAAGGGCATCTCCTGCCAGTTCATAGAGATGTCTGCTAAGGAAGTGAGACAAAATAACCCTCAGTTGGCCATAGTTTTAGTCTCTCTATGTATCACATGTACCTCTGTATGAGAAATAAGTAGCTACTTCCAAGGCTCAGACTGCCTGCAGCCAAATAAATAGAGCTGGGATAAGGGCATGGAAAGGAGGAGAGTAATCAAGGAAGAGTAGATTCTGAAAGCTCAGACCTGATCAGAACGTGTCTTCTATTCCAGATCAGCTCAGTGATGCCAGTGGGTGATGCTGATCTCTGGGCTAAATGAATAGACCCTCCAAGTTCTCAGTGGTATATGCCACCACGACTGTCTCTGCCTCTGGCACACCCTTCCAGTTAGCCAGGTAACAAAGTAAGCCTTTCAGTCCAAACTCAAGTTTCTTGTATTTGTAGTCTCTGGCCATGTATGTTCACTATTATTTTGCCATGCAGCAGAGAAGTTAATCAGCAAAAGAAAAGTAGGGAGAAAAGTGCTACCAAAGCACCACAAAGAGAGAAGCCCCGGCTTGCATACAATAACTCTGGTCCAGAGTACAGAGCCTCAAGGATTCCACTGGAAATAAACCTCTCTCCCATCTTCTTGACTCTACCCCTACCATAATCAAAAGCTCTTAATGGGAGCAGTCAACAGTTCATAATCCTCATAGTGGTTAAGAGTAGGTTATACAAACACACACACACACACACACACACAAAACACCCAAGATTTGTGTCTCTGTTTATCTATCTTGAACTCTTACAAACTAGAGCATGTGGTCTCTAGAAAATCAAAGGGGAAACACACACAGGACTCAAAGACTAGAGGAAGATATACACATAAATACAGTCAGTCAGTCATATATAGAACTAAAGAGCTTTGAAATACGGTATTTATGCTCCATTATCTCCCCTTAGATTCCTTCTAGCTCTTTATCATGAAAGATACTGCAATATCCCTCACCTGGTGTTTTAAAAATAATTTTGTTCCTAAATTGGGGCTGCTTACCTGCAAACTCTTGAGTGTTCACCCCAATTCCCTCACAACCTGCCCTGGGAAGCAACAGACCAAGGCAGGGGTTGGGGGTTGCTTTCAAAAAACATCAGAGGCCTGAAAATTCTTTGTGGAGCTTCCTAGGAATGAATATTTCCCACACATAGAGGACTCTAGAAAGCATTCCAGATATTGACCCACAAGTAGCACCACCTCCCTATAGAAAGTTCAGCACATCCTCAGTCAAAGGATAGGTGATCCTTTAACCCAATTTGGTGATTCAAAGCTCTACCTTTCCTCCCAGGCTCCCAGAGCCAGACACCAAGACCCATACTGTAAGCAATGGTCTTCACCTTGACTCAAGTCAGGAAACCACACGAAATATTTGAAAAAGGAAGCAAAGGGACGGGACACAGGAGGGGACTTCCTGTCCCAATATACCCAGCACAGCCCGATCAAACCACTCGAGGGGCCCTCTCCCCTTGGAACCTGGTGTCCCATAAGAGCACAGGCACTAGTTTGTTGATCACAAACTCAGAAAGGGTCAGATTAGGGACAAGCAAACTATGCTCCCAATACATAATCCAAGATTGAGGATGCTTCAGTGGAGTACCTGAAAGGACTCGGCCAGGGATAGACAAGGGCCATTCCCCAGGAGATGGACTTCGGTGGCCCATCTCCTCCTGCAATCCCTGCTTCATACGTAAATGACTCCAACCCAGTCTTTACTACTCCCCCAACCCTCCAGTGTGTTCACCTCTTCCCCGCAAAATTCGTCTAACTGACTCTGAGCCCTCACCCCATGCCACCCAGACGGCGGCGCCCGCTGTCCCAGCAGTGTTCCGCCTCCCGCCCTGCAGCTCCCGCCCCCGCCCCGCCTCTCCGTTCTGCGACCGCTCCTCAGTGATCCGGCTCCCAGGCATGACCCCTTACCCGTGTGGAGCCGATGTCCATCATCACCTCCTCGAAGGCCGCCGTCTCCTCGGCCTGACGCTGCTTCTGCAGCGCGATCTTCTCACTAAACTTGCGTGGATTGGACGCTGAGGCTGTGGCGGAACCTGGCCCGTTCGCCCCTGACGTCGCCATCTTAGCCCTGCGTGCCTCCCCGCCACCTTCCCAGGTCCAGCCACGGCCCCCCGCCGCGGGCCCGGCCCGGCTCCTTCAGCCTTAGCAGCCGCCGCCGCCGCCTCCGCGAGCCCGGCGGCTCGTCCCCAGCCTAGTCCTGACTCGAGACGCACCGCCTACTGGGACATGTAGTTTGTTTACGGGCTTCCTCTACGCCCTCAGCTACGCAGCGAGGGCAGGAAGTGGACTCCACTTCCCAGAAGTCGCGTGACCCTGGGAGACCGGCACGCACAACACCCCTCACCTACTCCTCGCGCACAGGAAACCGGGAAAGATAGTTTTACAAACAGTCGCGAGCCTACGAACGGGAAGGGGAGAGGGATTCGCCAAGGAAGACGAAGACGAGGAAGGGAAGGGGTGGAGACAGAAAGGGAAGAAGGAAGAGACAAAAGAGAAATTTGGTTATCCTGAGGAAAGGTGAGAAGTGGGGCGAGTGAAACCGAGGACTTAAATCAACTGTACGCATCTGAGATGCATATCCTCTCCGACTGACCACAACAAACACAGAGACGCGCGTACGCGCAGCGCGCACACACACACACACACACACACACACACACACACACGCACACACACGCACACACACGCACACGGAATCAGATAGCAAAGAGGTGTATAGAAACATCTTTTATTTGGGTAACATGTCCCAAAACAGGTCAGTTAGTAAAATAGATTCAACAGAGTACAGCCCTATACACAAACCTCCCTCCCCAAAAATAATCTTGGGGTGGGGGGGAAGTCTGTCTCCCCCCCAACCCCGGACTCCTCAAATACAAAGTTTTGGCAGGTTATTGTTATTATCTAGGTATGGACCACCATGTCCACTTTCTGTAGTGGCTGGTGTCAGTACCTACTGTTCTCTCACTTCAGACCAGTTCAGCAACATTTCTGCCCCACACCAAATTGTGGGGCCTAAAAAAAAAAAAAAGCAAATAGGTCTCATCTACTGAGGTGCTGGCAGTACCCAGCACCTCATCTCTGTGCTTTCAGAAAAGGGGTAGGTGAGCAATGCATGGTGCTGCACACCTTTAATCCCAGCTCAGGAGGCAGAGAGGCAGGCAGAGCTTCGAGTTTGAGGCCAGGACAACCAGGGCTATACAGAGAAACCCTGTCCAAAAAAAAAAAAAAAAAAAAGTCGGGCGGTGGTGGCGCATGCCTTTAATCCCAGCACTTGGGAGGCAGAGGCAGGCGGATTTCTGAGTTCGGGGCCAGCCTGGTCTACAGAGTGAGTTCCAGGACAGCCAGGGCTACACAGAGAAACCCTGTCTGGAAAACAAAACAAAACAACAACAAAAAAAGAGCAGAGAATAAAACCTAAAGGGGGAAAAAGAAAAAGAAAGAAAAAAATAACCTAAAGGGTGAATGGGTGGGTGGGTATTTGGCACTTTCAAAATAGACTAGTGAAGCTGGTTGGTGGTGGCGCACGCCTTTAATTCCAGCACTTGGGAGGCAGAGGCAGGTGAATTTCTGAGTTCGAGGCCAGCCTAGTCTACAGAGTGAGTTCTAGGACAGCCAGGACTACACAGAGAAACTCTGTCTGGAAAACCAAAAAAAAAAAAGACCAGTGAGCTACGCAGTGGTGGCGCAGCACCCCCTTTAATCCCAGCATTAGGGAAGCAGAGGCAGGTGGATTTCTGTAAACTCAAGCCCAGCCTAGTCTCCAGAGTGAGTTCCAGGACAGCCAAGGATACAGAGAAATCCAAAAATGTGAGGACAGGAGAGGCCAGATAAATTAGGAAAACTGGAAAGAGGCCATTTGGCACTAGTCCCTTGGTGGAAGACAAGAGAGAAATATAAGAATAGGAGGCAAGACAGTAGGAGGAACCACTTCAGTCAGCAGAGTGGTGAAATGGACTAGAACCAACAGGTTACTGGCTTTGACTTAACGCCTCTGTATCTTTGTCCCAAAGCAGCTGGATGCCTAACTCTGTTCTTCTGTCAGCTTGTCTCTTAGATGTAGTGCCTAACCTCTGATTGTAGCAGTCTGCTTCCTCCTAATGCCCCTGACCGTGTCTGTAGTAACTTGGCTATCTCCTAGTCTTTGGGTCTGGGGCTAGCCTCTCCTCTGCTCACTTCCATCTCATTACTCATAGTCCAAATGTCCCATCCCTCTCTCTCAGAGAACTCTTTGGTCCTCATTACTTCCTTTTTCCATTCCTTTCTATTTCCCACAAATTGAGAAGGGCAGGGAGGACAGGGGCATCTGATAGTCAACTTCCCCTGCCTTTCCTCTTGAAGCACCTTAGATTTGGACGAAGAGCAGGCCGGTGAGCAGGGCAAAGCCTGCTAGGAGCAGAATGACCTTGAGGATCCTCTGCTCAGAAGTGGCCAGCTCCTGGGGTAGGATTTCCAGGAAGGTGATATAGAGGAAGGTGCCAGCTGCCATGCCCTCCAGAACAGATTGGGCCAGCTGGTGCAGAGGCCCAGCTGACTCTGCCAGAGCTGCACCCAGCCCGATGCCCAGAGGTGTCATACATGAGAAGAGGATCCCACAGCCAGCTACCACCTGCACTCGTAGGTGGCTCTGTAGCAGCCGCAGGGACAGGCTGACTGCCAGGATACCCTTGTGGAGCAGCAAAGCTAGGCATAGCTCCATTGCCCGAGCCCTGTCTCGCTGCAACCCTACTGCCAGGCCCTCAAATACTGAGTGCAAGGCTAAGGAGAAGACCAGTACACAGGCACGCAGGGCTGAGGGAGCTGCTGGAATTCCGCTGGCCTGGGGGATCCCTGGTCCATCATGCCAGTGTTGAGGCCCACCATTCACTGTGCCCAGTAGAGCCCGTGTCTCTTCCGGATGTGGTGGACTGGACTGCTCCTTGTAAGCCAGTGTGATCTGCTCCATCACCAAGACCAGGAAGAAACCCATGGCCAGGATGAACTCTTGCAAGGGGAACTGAAGCTGTGAACAGAGGTGGCAACAAGAGTTCAGGAAACAAGACAAGGGGAAGAAAAGCCTGGTAGAGGCCATGTTATACACATTTGAAGTCCCACACAGACAGGCTCCCTGCAGTCACACAATGATGAAGTCCTTGGTGGCACAACCACAGAACAACACTTAATGGAACAGTATGATATCACAAAGTGTTACATGCAGACCAACTTTGGGACTAATAACATTTTGGGATAAACATCTCTGTGACTGCTGTCATACATACTGTAAGTAAGCAGTGTTTCTGGCTTCTACCCATCAGATGTCAGTGGCAAACACAATATCACCACTACCAACACTAAGCTGTGACCCCCCCCCAACCCCCAAGAATGTCTCCACATATTACCCAGTCAGTGCTTCCTAAGGGTCAAAACTTCCCTGGGCTAAGTCATGGCACAGTGTTACATGTAAGCATACAAAGGATTGCATCTGGGCCTGCCTTCCCAAATGTTCACATACAAAGCTACATGTCACAGGGACATTCACAGTCATATGGAGACATAGGTCGCTCAGTCACAGTTACACAGAGGTAGGTCAGTACCCATTACTATTTCCTCAGTCCCAGTGGAAAACAGATGACTTTGCTGAACAACTGTCTCAGGTTTTCCTATACTGAGTTTTTTGGAATGTTTCTGTTTAGGAGGCAGGCAGGGGGTTGAGACAGTCCTTACTGTGAAGCCTAGACTTGCCAAGAAAAATACTACATACTCTAATCCGGGCTCGAACTCCTCATGATCATCCTGCCTCAGCCTTGCAGGTCCTGGGACCGCACTACTTGTGTTATGACAGAGTTCCTTGCCTTGGACCCCATAGCCCACTTTCTTGAGAACATCTGGCCCCTGGGAATTGCTTCCTCCCCTCCAAGATCTGCAGCGATCTGTCTCCAGCACGCTGGTGAACACCTGCAACCCATGAAATTGTAGAGGGAGAACCAAGAGCTTTAGAGCAGTCTACATTACATAGTGAGAAACTACTGGGAAAGAGGGCCCTCACTCGTGTTCATTTAAGTTACCCTAATTAAACTGATGGAGTCAAGCACTTTCACACACACACACACACACACATAAACACATTCAAAAGAGAGTTCAGAAGAGGATAATCAGAGGGAGGAACAAGAAGTCATAATAGGAGTGAATATAGTTAAGATACTTTATATGTGTATGAAAATGTAATAATAAAGCCTATTACTATGTATAAGATGTACAAATAAAAAAATACAGAAAGAAAGGGGATGGTGGGTGAGGTAGCACAGACCTGTGATTCAGCATCTGGGAGGCAGAGGCAAGAAGATCACTGCAAATTTGAGGCAGGTCTACAAAACAAGTGCCGGGCCTACATGGTGAGAACCTGTCTCAAAAAAGAAAAGGAGAAAAAGAGAAGGAGAGAGAGAAGGAAGGAGGGACAAACGGATACATGTATGAAATGTGATTCTTGGAACACTGTTAACTTCCTGGGAACTGCAATTCAGAGTAGTTCACACACCTGATAAGGCTCCTTACACTATCTCAAGGAGTACAGAGAGGTCAAGCAGCATCCAGTGTCAGGGAATGAACGCACAGAAAGAGTATCCTGTTACTGAAATCCATAACTCACAGGCTCACACACTAAGGCCTTCCACAGCCATGAGGTGACCCCTGAAGAGAGCAGTAGAACCATGTTTTTCTTTTTGGTTTTTCCAGACAGGGTTTCTCTGTGTAGCCCTGGCTGTCCTAGAACTTGCTGGCTTCCAACTCACAGGTGGTGTGCCACCACCACCCAGGTTATAGCTGTGTTTTCTATTAGCTATTCCACAATCTACTCTTGGTCACATGTTGAGGTCAGTGCTTACCGTCACATGCAGGGCCTCCAAGGCCTCATCTATGGCAGCCAGGTAGTCAGGCAACAGGTCCAGAAGACAGGTAGCCAAAAAGACTCCTCCTGCGAAGCAGCTTACTAGACTTAGGGCTTTCTGGCCTGAGGCTAAACAAGAGGGAAGTACAAAGAGGGTTATAACCAATGAAACCCTTCAAAGTCCCTCTACTCCAACAGAAGCTGCAGCCACTCCTGCCTTCCCTACTCCTTAGTCACCTCGCCCAGCCTCCAGAGCAGAAGAGACGCACCTGAAGCTTCACGGTTAGCACCTGACCTTCGAAGCACACAGACAGGTACCAGGCTGCAGATGAGTGTCAGCAGCAGCAGTAGCACCAAGGCCCCCAGCTTCACCTCCAGCCCCACTGGCACTGAGGGCTCCGATGAGATTGCTTCTGGGCGCCACACCAGGAGCTCTGGCTCCCCCCAGGGCCCCATGGTGGTTGTGATAACTCGGTGACTCTTCGACCTATACAGAGAAGACTAGCATGGGTGGGAATGGTCACATAGGAAAGAAGGGGTCAAGGAAAAGGGAAGGCTGGTCAGCAGAATGTACTTCCCTCAGCCCAGCCACTTTCTGGCCTTTCCCAGCTGAAGTGACTCATCTACTCCAACACCAGGATTGTATTTCCTCCTTCGAATTTCTCTCTCCCCAAGTTCAGCGAGCCATTAAAGAGGAAACTGAGGCACGAGAAGGCCAATATAGATATCACATTACTCCTTCACCTGGAGCACCTGGAGCAGAAAATTAGGGACAGACTCCAGATAGGACCTGGAGCTGGAGCTGGGGGTTCCCTAAGGAAGGCAGACCACTCTAAGTGCATGTAGCAAAGGGAGCTTGGAGCTGAAGAGAAGTCCGGGATGGCTTTACCGATGATCTGAAACGGGGCGAACTTCGGGGCTGGATGACTCTCTTAACTACCCACTCCCCAGGGCCATTTCCCGGAAATAACAGGTAGTCTCGGCAAACAGCCAAAGAGGGGCTTGGGACGAGCTAATAGGACCGCACTGAGGGCGGCGTCTGAAAGTCTCGGAGACCAGGTCGGAGGCCGCCAGCGTCGCAGGAAGCAGAGGAATGTTAAAACAGCGACCCCAGTTCCTAGCCTGGGAGGCCTCAGAAGCTGCCTTTGACCCTGCGCCCAGCGAGGCCTCACTCACCTCCCGAGGGTCTCACTCCATTGCTGTCGCTCGGTTCCGGCCTCGCGTCGGGAATTCCCACCCCCTCCCCACCCCTCTCCCCTCCCCCGCCGCCTCCGCGTACCCGCACGCGGCTGCCAATGACTGCGCTCAGTGGGAGGAGACTAGCCTGAGTGACGTGCGTTACGAGCAATTAGAATCTGAAAACAGGAGAAGGTTGGGCTGGCGCCGAGCTGAGACGAAGCCAGAACCGGGAGGGGACTTGCGGGAAGACCTGAGGGTGGTGGGGGCCCCCGCGCTGCCATGGACAAGCTGGCCGCTGGGGCCTGACAGTCAGAAAGACTTTGATAGAAGTGAGAGCCAGGAACTCTGCGAGCAAGGCCGGTTCCCTATCCTTACTCCAAGTATTTTTTCCTACGTCTCTCAGGATATCTGTCTGGCCTTGGCCCCAGACACTTACAGCCCAGGCTCATTTAGTGCCTAACTGGGCCAAAGGGTAATCATTCCCTTTTTGGGACAAATTTCCTTGCGGGGCTTGCCTATCCAGCCTCCACAAAAAAGAAGATAAGACGGGCTGTAGTGGCCCACACCTTTACTCCCAGCACTCTGCAGGTGAATCTCAAGGCCAGCCTAGTCTACAGAGTTCGAGGACAGCCAAAGCTACACAGAGAAATCCTGTCTCAGAAAAAAAGAAGAAGAGGAAAAAGCAGGATTAGGAAAAAATGAATGTATGACATAAAAGCGATCCTTTTTTTTCTTTTTTTCTTTTCTTCGAGACAGGGTTTCTCTGTGTAGTCTTGGCTGTCCTGGAACTCACTGTAGATCAGGCTGGCCTCGAACTCAGAAATCCTCCTGCCTCTGCCCCCCAAGTGCTGGGATTAAAGGCGTGCGCCACCACTGCCCGGCAAAAGCGATCCTTTCTAAAAATTTATAATTAAATAAAACGATTTTTCCTAGACTCTAGTGGCTCATTTGATTTCTAAACCTGAGTGAGTAATATCAGCACTGAGGTAGGGTTGCCCTGAGCCATGGATGTTGGTTTTGGCAGAATCAAGAAAGGCAAATCCAGTATCTACTCCAGTAAGAACAAAACGTTGTCCTTTCCATGGAGGAAATGTGTAATATAGTCAACCTGCCACCGGGTTGCTGGCTAGTCACTTCAAGGAATGGTGCCATATCTGGGGCTCAGTGTTGGTCTCTGCTGTTGGCAGATCTGGCATTCAGCAGCAATTGTAGCCAGGTGACTGCCTATTTATTTCTTTTTGTCTTAGATCTCATACTTAAAAGTTCACAGTGGCCTGTGATCACTGTGTAGCCAAACTGTCCTGGACTCAGGGCAATCCTGCTATAGCCTCCCAAGTGCTGAGATTAGTGGCCTGTGTGTCCCCATGCCGGTTCACCAATGTAGTTTTCTCTTTAGACCTTCACTGCTTGCTCAGCCTGGAATCTCTTGATCTCATAACCCACTATTCTAAGAATCCCCTACTGGGCCAGTGAAGAGAAGAGATGGTTCAGATGTTAAAGATGCTTGCCATTAAGCTTTTAAATTGAATTGGATGTTCCGCACCCCCAATCCATAAGGTAGAGAGATCCAACTCCCACGGTTATCCTCTGGCTTCCAAATATGTGTCCAGCAGCACCAAACACACACATAAAATAAAATATATTAACATTTGCTGGGCTGGAGAGACGGCTCAGTAGTTAGAAGCACTGATTGCTCTTCCAGAGGTCCTGAGTTCAATTCCCAGCAACCACATGGTGGCTCACAACCATCTGTAATGCCATCTGATTTCTTCTTCTGGTGTGTTTGAAGACAACAATAGTGTACTCATATAAATAAAATAAATAATTCTTTTAAAAACATTAACATTTGCTGAGTTCAAGGATCTTTTTGAGTTCAAGGCCAGCTTTGGCTCAACAATTAGGAGCAAACTGTGCACTTTGCAGCACTTTGCCCAGGACCAACACACATGTCAGGCAACTCATAATTACTTATAACTTTAGTTCCATGGGGACCAAATAAATCTGGCTTCCTCCTGCCTCTGTACATACCCACACATAAAAATACACACAATTTAAAATAAAATAAATCTTTTAAAAGTTGAATAGGGGACTTGAGAGAGACCAGCTGAATGATTAAGAGCATTTGCTCTTCCAGAGAACACAAGTTTGATTTTCAGTAATCAAATCAGTCTGTAACTACTGCTTCAGGGGATTCAACACATATGGCCTCTGCAGGCACCTACACTCACACACAGACATAAACAGCTAAACACTAAAAATCATTTAATTAATTTTATGTATATGGATAGTTTGCCTCCATACATGTCTCTGCAGCATATGCATGCAATGCCTACACAGTGTAGAAGAAATCATCAGACACCCTAAAACTAGATTTATAGACAGTTGTGAGCTGCCATTGGAGTGCTGGAAATTGAACCAGGGTTCTCTGGAAGAGCAACCAGTTCTCTTTAACCACTGAGCCATCGCTCCAGCTCCAAATTGTATTTTAAAAGTTAAATAAAAATTGTATTTGTGGCCGGGCGGTGGTGGCACACGCCTTTAATCCCAGCACTTGGGAGGCAGAGGGAGGCGGATCTCTGAGTTCAAGGCCAGCCTGGTCTACAGAGTGAGTTCCAGGACAGCCAGGGCTACACAGAGAAACCCTGTCTCGAAAAACCAAAACAAACAAAAAAAAAAACAAACAAAAAAAGAAAGTTGGGCAGAATTCTTGATAGTAGGAGGTTCTCCAACAGAAGAATATCCTCTCAGTGATTTTGAACTGTCAACTACAACCATCACTATTGATTCTAGACTCCATGTTAAACAACAGATCTGTTGAATTTGACCTTTATCTGACCTGAGACTAAGGAAGTTATTTATTCGTCTGCAAAACTTGATCCTTCAGGGAAAAGAGGGTTGTGCCAGGCAGTGGTGGTACACGCCTTTAATCCCAGCACTTGGGAGGCAGAGGCAGGTGGATTTCTGAGTTCAAGGCCAGCCTGGTCTACAGAGTAAGTTCCAGGAGAGCCAGAACTACACAGAGAAACCCTGTCTCCCAAAAAAAAAGAGGGGTGTTGAGTGAGATGAAGGCCTTCCAGTCCTAGCAGGAACAGATGCTCGATTCTATTTCCCACTGAATCATCCTGTCGGGAGGCCTCTTGAAGTACATTTAACCACCTTTCTTTTTTTTTCTTTCTTACTTTCTTTTCTTTATTTTTTTTTCTGCCTGCCCCCTCCCCACCAAACAGGGTTTATCTGCATACTCCTGGCTGTCCTGGAACTCTCTCTGTCTTGAAAATAAAAAACAAAAAACAAACAAACAAACAAAAAGCTAACTTGTCCTATCTGGATTGCTATGAGACCAATATAAGAAAGTGAAAATGCTTTTATATATATAGTTGCTCAGCTGTCAACACATGCTAGCTCCCTTCCAGTTTGTATCAGTGGCTTAGTCAAATGTTCATAAGGAAGACTAGCGCACGTTTGAATTCTGGATGCACCTGACACATATTTCTGCACTAGAAGGAAGGTACACTGGGACTCATACTCAAGCTAAGGCATTTTCATTGTTTTTCTTGAAGTGCGTAACTCATCAGACACTAGCTCAAGGCAAAACAAACCCTGAACTTTGGAATTACTGTTTTTTTGTCATGAGCATCTGACTCCTTATCATTAAAACTGGCAAAATACTATCTGCCTATGAGCCCTAGAGCTGTTGTACATCACAAGACAGAACAATGCTGATGAAAACAATTTTTTCAAGCAGGTGTTGTAACTCACTCCTCATATTCCAGCACTTGGGAGGCTGAAGCAGGAAAATTTCCAAAATGAAGCCAGTCTAAAATGAAGAGTAAGAGGCAGGTGGATTTCTGAGTTCAAGGCCAGCCTGGTCTACAGAGTGAGTTCCAGGACAGCCAGGGCTATACAGAGAAACCCTGTCTCAAAAAACAAAAAATAAAATAAAATAAAATAAAATAAAATAAAATAAAATAAAATGAAGAGTAAAATCTTGTCTCAAAAGAACAAAATAAACAAATAGAAAAAGATAGATGTCAGGATAACTTCACATTCCCAGTACCCACATGATTAAAAGAGAAAACAGACTTCTGAAAATTGTCCCCTGGCCTCCACAGATGATCAGTGGCATATGAGCCATCTTCCCACAACTTCAGTGAGACCCTGCTTCAACCAACTAAGCAACAACAAGCAAGCAAGCAAGCAAGCAAGCAAGCAAGCAAGGAACACATTTTGATACCTTGCCTTAACAAAACAAAACAAAACTAAACTAAACTAATGAGCAAGCCAGAAATACACAATGAGATTCTGCTATAAAGAAAAGTAAACCAGGGCTGGAGAGATGGCTCAGCGGTTAAGAGCACTGACTGCACTTCCAGAGGTCCTGAGTTCAAATCCCAGCAACCACATGGTGGCTCACAACCATCTGTAATGAGATCTGATGCCCTCTTCTGGTGTGTCTGAAGACAGCTACAGTGTACTCATATATAATAAACAAATAAATCTTTAAAAAAAAAAAAAAAAAAGAAAAGTGAACCAACAAGCAAACAGCTTAAAATTAAAGCCCGGTCTTCATCAAATCCTCCAACTCTGCTTTAATATTGTTCCACCATCTGATAGTTCCTGATGGCAAGGAGTCAACTGTAAGTGTGAGGTAAGAAAAATAGAACTTGTTGGACACATCACTAAATAGATATATGGTACTTTCAGGGTGTGTGTGTGTGTGTGTGTGTGTGTGTGTGTGTGTGTTGTTCTTGTTTTGTTTTGTTTTGTTTTTTTCAAGACAGGGTTTCTCTGTGTAACCTTGGCTGTCCTGGAACTCACTCTGTAGACCTCGAGGCCAGAGCTGTCTGCCGCTGCCTCCTGAATGCTGGGATTAAAGTCATGTGTCACCCACACCCAGATATTTTTGCTATTGAGACAAGATCTTATGTAGCCCAGGCTGGCCTTGATGCCAGGGACACTTCTGAGTAAGCCTCTTGAGCATTGAAATTACTGGTATGCACTCCCATACCAGGCTCTGAAACAGCTTTCAAGCTACACCGATACAGTATCAGCTACTCAGGAGACCACCCTGAGAAATGAGACCTCCTCACCCGTTTCAAAACACAAAACTATACATAAAACTAGTAGTTTATGGAAACAATAAGATTTCAAACCAAAAGTAAAGGTTTGGCTAATGCATGGCAGTTTCCCTGTCCTGTGTGTCCCTGCACGGGTTAATGGGGTCTCCAAAGTGCAGCAATGTGTAGCGCAGTTCCTGGATCCACGTAGGCCGATTACACAAGTGGCTGCCAGGGAGTGGAGGCCGAGTCCACAGGCTACAGGTTATTTACTGTCTGCCTAAGTAATAACTTGGGGCCTCAGAACCACGAGGTAAACAAACTCAAATCCAAGCAAACTCTGTGCGGTTCCTATCAGCACGGAAGCTTTAGTTGAACTTTCCTACAGTATAACCAGGGGCCTCTGGCTGGAACCTGGAGCCTCTGCCAAATTACTTCTGGGACCCTTCTCTGCTGGTCTATTGTTGCTAATCGCGAGGGCGTGAGCCTCGAGATAGTCAGCCATTGGCTAGAAGCCCGGCCCTAAGTCTTCAAAGTCCATTTAGGATTCACAGGTGGAAGAATGCCATGTGGAGATGAGGGCTGGATCAGAGATGGGGGGGGGGTGCGCCTTCAAATCTTGGCTTCATTCTCTACCCTGAGATGGGTCTCCCACTTGTGAAGATTGTGGCTTCGAAACAGACACTTAGGAATCCTATGTACCAGTCACTACCATCTCAGCTCTTTGCTCACGAGACGGAGACATCATGCCCTCAGCAAGATCTACTAGCACTGGGAAGACTGACGGAACGGGTACGAGTACCTATAGTTTTATTTCCGTTTGCATATGGACAGCGTCTTAATATTACTCTCAGATGCAGGCCGGGACAGTGGTTCCTGGCCAGGTGCAACCCAACCTTCTCCCTTCCCCACCCCTCCTACCCCAAACTCCATGGACAGCATAGATGGGCGGGGCTTGACTGGGCAGGACCAGGATACAAGATCCTGGTGGAAAGAAACGGTGTAGTGTTTGGGGCTTTAGCGGGCTAGGCTGGTTTGGCAGGGCAAAGCTCTCCGAACAACAATTAAAGAAGAAAAAAAGGTAATACCCAATGGGGCTACTTTTCTGAACCCAAAGATAAGGCCTGAAGTGTGTTCTCCTGCCAGGGGCTGCCTCATGTGAGCAGAGGAAAGGAGTAATGGTGAGAATGCAGAGGAGCCAGTAGCTTCAGAGGACAGCCACCACCTCCCAAATAACTTTCCCTCTCACCTTCTTCCTACAGAAGTATGGAGCTCGGGTCCCCTGAGTTGTCGGAGCCCCCAGAAGATATCTTCTCGACAGGATCCTTCCTGGAATTGGGATTCAACGGTCCCCCATCAAAGGTTCCAGTGACCAGGCTACAAGAACAGGGGCTGCAAAACTGGGAGATGAGGCTGTAGCCCAGTCTGTTCACTGGAAGTGGGAGTTAGAGTTTTCTAGTTGACTAGAAGCCTTAAGTCGCCCCAAGGAAAGAGTTCTGGTAATAGAGCCCACAAAATAGACACGTATTGTAACTCTATGTCCAAGAAGGAAAAGCACCAAAATCGAAGTATTAGGATCTAAGACTACTGTCAGGTAAGACTTTCAAAGTTCTTTGCAAACATGTGTGCCTTCTCTTTCTATAGGGTCTTCAGAAGAGTGAACCTGACGACTTCCTGAACCTCTTTATCGATCCCAATATGATATACTGTTCAGAAACATCTGGTAGTGACAGTGGGGTCTCTGAAGATCCTGGCTCCCCTGCCCCCCAGGCACCCAGTTCCCCTGCCCTCTGTGAGGTTGTCTATGAGGCAGGGGCCCTACAGGGAACTCAGCGGGAAGCTGGGCCAACCTTTGGACTCATCTCCATCCAGATAGGTCAGTGTACTTTTTGGAAATAGGGCAATGGTCCTTTCAGGCCCAGTCCTGGCTGTGAGGTTAAGGGGAGAAGGTTCCCAAACTGTGCCACTGCCCAGTTCCCGCCCCACTGTTACCACAGCCTTCTGATTCCTTTGCCCCAGTCTCTGTATCTTTCTTCAGATCAGTGGAGCCCTGCATTCATGGTACCTGATGCCAGCACAGTCAGTGGACTGCCCTCTGATCCTCATAGACATATCCTGCCCAGAGTCAGCACCATAGCCCCAGCACCTCCTGCAGCCCTGGTGAGTCTTGATGCCAGCCAGAACTGGTGTTCCACCAGTGTACATGTCCTTATATGAATGGGGATATAGCGGGAAAGGGAGGAAAAACTAATGAGGAACTGGTTTGCCCCACTTTTGGTGGCAGTGGGTTTGAAGGCCAAGGAGAAACAAGCAATTCTAAGAGCAGGAAAGTATCCGGACTGGAGAGCTATCAGGGATCAGGGTGGTAAGGAATCATATAAGTCTTAGCAGGTGTGATGAGGGAACCTGATGTCGGAGCTCTAGACCTAGTGTGCATTTACATTTGGTCAGAGCTACTCTCTCAGTCTTGGGTCAGGAAAGGGAATTGGGACAGGACACCTGGGAATCTACCTGGCTAATGAGGACAGGGTGAGAGTGAAGCAACAGCAGGTGTTTGCACTAGAACAACTGCCCTGTGACAGTGATGTGTGGAGTGCCGTATTATGTACCTTTCTAAGATAGGCTGGACACTCCTGCTGAGCAGACCAAGAGAGGCCACGCTTAGGCCATAGTCCTCTCTCTACTCTGTGCACCCTGTGTCCAAAGGCAGAACAGAGTCCTAGCCAAGTGCTAAAACCGTGCTTGAAGCTGGGACCAGAAGCCACACTAGGGGTTTTGTATATCAGCACAGGGTTTGTGCTTGTTTTATTTCTAGATGAAGCCCTCTGTGCTTCATTCTCAAGAGATTTTGGTTAGAGAGATTGGAAGAAACATGTTATTAAAACACTTGGAAGAAACAGGAGATATCAAGAAAGGAAATGAGTTAGCCAAGAGCTAAAGGCTATCAGAAAGCAAAAGTCAGAGATGGCGAGCTGGGTTATAAGGAGAGAGCCCTTGCATGTAAGCACAAGGATCTGAACTGGGAGATCAGATCCCCAGTACCCACATAAGTGGCTATACATTCCTGTAACCCTCATGCTATGAGGGGTCGAAACAGGAGGACCACTGGGGCTTGCTGATCACCAGGCTAGCTCCAGGGCCAGTGAGAAACTCAGTCTCAAAGGAATAGGGTGGAGACTGATACAGCAGGGTATCTGTAGGATCTCTTTGGCCTCTGGTCACATGTGGCATGATACACCCCCAACACACACACACACATTTATTATTGTATATTCTATGATCTGGAGGAGGACAGCACACACATGCCATAGCTTATGCGGAGGCCAGAGGACCACTTTGGACTTGGTCTTCTCCTCCCACCTTTAAATGGATTCCAGAGATTAAACTCAGACTGTCAGTCTTGTGTGGCAAGTGCTTTATCTGCTGAGCCATCTTGCCAGCTCTAAACTAAGTTACTCTTAAATTACAAACTGAAGCATAAGTTCAGTGTGGTGGCACACACTGGAAACCTCTGCCCTTGGGAGGCAGAGGCTGGAAGAGTACCACAAATTCAGGGCCAGCCTACTCTACACAGCGACAGGCTATCTCAAAACAACCAATCCAGGGGCTGGAGAGATGTCTCAGTGGTTAAGAGCACTAGCTGCTTTGTCAGGAGACTCAGGTTGAAGTCCGGTTCACAACCATCTGTAACTCCAGTTCCGAAGGATCCAATATCCTCTTCTACCTCCATGGGCATCAGGCACACAAATAAACACTCATACACATAAAATTAAAAAAAAAAATAAGGCTGAGCATGATGGTACACTCCCTTAATCCTAGTACTCAGGGGGCAGAGACGGGCAGATTTCTGAGTTTGAGGCCAGCCTGGTCTACAGAGTGAGTTCCAGGACATCTGAGATTACACAGAGAAACCCTGTCTTGAAAAACCAAACCAACAACAAAATTATAAACACTGTAAATCTTTCAAAGAGGAATATTAGGACCAGCAAGATGGCTTGGTGGATAAAGGCACTAGCTGCCAAGCCTTACAATTTCATTTTGATTCCTAGACTCAACATGGTAGGAAAAAACAAACAAACCTCATTTCTGAAAGTTATCTTTTAATCTGTCCACATGCCCATAAAGATATACAAAAAGCCACTCACATGAAGTGAATAACTGGATTGTCAGTGAGAAGGTAGGATCTTCAGCTGATGATTCAGCTTAACCCATACTATCTACCCCTCCCACAAACTGTGCTTGAGAAGTCAGCCTGGCTCTCCTTAGAGACTCCTTCTCTCAGGGCTGGAAAGATAGCAGCTCAGTGGTTAGGAGCGTGAGGATCCAGGTTCCATTTCCAGCTCCCACGTCGCAGCTCACGCCTGTCTGTAACTCCAGTTCCAGGGGATCCGACACCATCACACAGACAGACATGCAGGCAAAACGCCAATGCACGTAAAATAAAAGTAAATAAAAAGAAGAAAGGAAACTCCTTGTCTGAGGGTGGACAGCTTAACCTAACAGGTGGAGCTTAGAGCTGGGGGATAATGAATTACATGTTCCTGTGGGTGATGGGCTACCAAATATTTTACCAAGTGGAAATTAATGGCTAAATAGTTTACCTGACATAAGGAAATTAAACAAAGCTCATCATAGTAAATTTAAACAAGCTCTCTTCTGATTGTCCTGAGATAGCAGAACAGGCCCTCTCTAGCTTGGTTGTAATGTAATGTCAAGGTTTGTGTGGACTCTCCCTCCCCAGCTTCAGGAAGGCCCTTTGGCTTCCCACGGAACCTGCCTGAGTGACCTTTCTGCCCTGACCTCACCTTATCATTCAGTGCAGACAGAAAGCAGGCTGGGGCAATGGGACAGTTTGGGCTTTGGAAGCAGGTGACCTTGTTCCCACTCCTCTTCCTCCATTCCTCCCAGCTGTCTTGCCAACGTCTGTTCCTGACAGATGAAGAAAAGCATCTGCTGGGGCAAGAAGGGGTTACTTTGCCCTCTCACCTGCCCCTCACCAAGGTAACAACGGTCCCCAAAGGGTGTCCCCATTACAGAAGCTCCACTCAACCTCTAAAGAGCCTGGATCCCAGGGGACAGTTGGGGAGTTGTGGGAGGCTCAGGGCCCAGCACTGAACACCCCGAGCCTCCAGGCAGAGGAGAGAATACTCAAGAAGATCAGAAGGAAAATCCGCAACAAGCAGTCAGCTCAGGACAGCCGGCGGCGGAAGAAAGAATACATAGACGGGCTGGAGAGCAGGTATGTTTGGGTGGTGTCTGGGGCCCCTTCCTCAGCAAAGCGTGTTAGGGGCCATCTGCCAAGCCTGCTCTACTTCTCCACACTCCCTAGAGTGGCAGCCTGCTCTGAACAGAATCAGAAACTACAGAGAAAGGTCCAGGAGCTGGAGAGGCAGAACATGTGAGTGGTAGTGTCTGGAAGGAAGAGAGGGCAGGAGCCAGCCACAGGCAGCTGTTCTTGGCTGACTCTTTTCTTCTCCTAGCTCCTTGGTGGCACAAGTCCACCAGTTACAGAAGCTCACTGCTCAGACCTCCAGCAGAGCTGCCCAGACCAGCACCTGTGTTCTGGTACCATCAAGATGTTCCTTACTTCCCCTCTCCCACCTCTGCCACCCTTCACACTTCCACCTAATACCTGCCCTGCCCAGCCCTGTTCTCCAAACTGTGATAACCTCATCGGCCATGTATTCCCCATGCCTTCCTCCTCTGTTGTCCCCAAAGCCCAAATGCCCTCTTGCTCTTTTCAGATTCTTCTTTTTTCGCTGGCTCTCATCATCCTGCCCAGCTTCAGCCCCTTCCAGGGTCAACCAGAAGCTAGGCCTGAGGGTTACCAGCTTCATGGAGGTAAGAGGCAAGGGCAAGCAGCCCCAAGGATGAGCCAGGAAACTATTCTCCAAAACAGTCCAAGAGTAGAAGGGTTCTGGGCCAGTCTCCTACCCACACAAATGATCTACAATTACACTTTCTCCTCAGTGATTTCCAGAAATATCTTGACTCACGAGGACATGACAGAAAGCTTGGAGAGCCCAGTGCTAAAGTCCAAATGGGAGGAGCTACCTGAAGTCCCAACTGCAAATGGTTCAACAAAGACACATCTGAAGATGCGAGTGAAGGCCAGACCCACTGGGCAGATCAGGGAAATGGTGCATGCAGACGAGATGTAAGCCAACACTTTCCAGTCACACAAGAGTCCGCACAGGCTTCCCTGTCATCTTTCATCTGGGGTTCCCACTGAGGAATCCGTACCCCTGGAGTGCTGACTCACTCAGGACACAATCGGAGATTTCTGTCCCCTAAAGCCAGGCTTGCTTATATGGCAGGGCACCTCAGATAGTTCTGTCATATATCTGTGATTTCATTTCTTCCTTATGAATAAAGTCAAGAGGAAACAAGTTTTAACTTGGAAATAAACTTCCTAGCTCAAATTCTGTCACAAATTTTCTCTATATAGCCTAAGCTGGTCTCGAACTCTTGATTTGCCTACAAGTATATAGTACCACATCCAGCTTGGAAATTGTGTTTATTATTGTGTATTAAGTATGGTGTGTAAGTGTATTATTGTGTATACAAGTGGTATAATACACATGTAAAGGTCAAAGGGCAACTTTTGGGTTCTTTCTTCTCACCACCTATTCTAAGAATCAAAGTCAGGTCATCAAGCCTATGCAGCAAACATTTTTTAACATTTTTATTTATGTATATGTGTTTCTATGTGAGTACATAACATACGTGTCAATGGATTCCCTTGAAGCTGGCAGCTGTGAGCCAGCTGCAGGTACTGGAACCAAGCACAGTCCTCTGGGAAAGCAGCAAGTTCTCTTAACTGCAGAGCCATCTCTCTAGCCACTGCACCAAGCACCTTAGTGCCTGAACCCCTCTGCCAGCTCTGAAATTCTATATAAGAGAAAAAGATGGCAGACTGGCTCAGTAACTAAGAACATTTGTTGTTTACAAGGAAGACCTAGATCTGGTTCATAGTACTTTCTTGGTGACTCATAGTGAAGTCATATTGATCTATAACTTCAGTTCCAAAAGATCCAACGTCCTCCTCTAACCTCTGAGGTCACCAACCAGACATGCAAATGGTGCATGTGCGTGCAGATAAACCATTCACCAACACAAAAGAAAAGATAAATAAATCTCAAAGAATTTTGAAGCAATAAAAGGGAGAGGTAATAGTTACTCGCTCAATTGTCGTTCTCTCACTGTACCTATGACTTCTTTCCCCGTATTAAAGTATTATTTTTAAAAAGATTTATTCATTTGGTGGCCAAAGAAGTCATTGAGAGCATTTTTTCCTCTTGCAGAGGACCCACAGTGAATTCCCTACACCATGTAGCAGCTCAGGCTCTGGTATCCTCTTCCGGCCTCCGTGTGTACCAGACACACACATAGCATACAGACATACATGCACAAATCACTTACATACATGGGGAGAGCCTATATCTAAAAAGGAAAATACTCATTTTTCTTTGTGCATATGTCTGTTAATGCATGAGTTTATGTGCGCCACTTACTGCAGGCACCTATAGAGGCCACAGGGTATTAGAGTTCCTGAAACTAGAAAGACAAGTGACTGTGAGCCACCGGACTTGGGAGCTGGGAACCAAACCCAGATCCCCTGTAAGAGCAGCAAGTGCTCTTTATTTCTTTATTTTTCCAAAGATTTATTTGTTTATTTATTTAATGTATGTGAATATACTGTCACTCTCTTCAGACACATTAGAAGAAGGCATTGGATCCCATTACCAATGGTTGTGAGCCACCATGTGATTGCTGGGAATTGAACTCAGGACCTCTGGAAGAATAGCAGTCAGTGTTCTTAAACACTGAACCATCTCTCCAGCTCCCAGCAAGTGCTCTTAAGAACTGAGCCAACTCAGCAACTCTTTCAAATTTAATTAATTATTTGAGGCAGGGTCTTAGTAAGTATTCCTTGCTGGCCTGGAGCTCCATATGTAGTCTAAGCTGGCCTTGAACTCACAGAGATCTGCCTCTCTCTGCATGCCCTACCACACCCAGTCCTCCCCAAGCCAAATCATTATACAGAAGGAAATTGTTTTACTCCTTTATTCTTTTTTTTTTTTTTTTTTTTAAAGACAGTCTTACTATGTAGTTCAGCCTAGCCGGCCTACAAATTTACCAAAGATTCTCCTGCCTCATTCTTTCAAGTGCTGGAATTACAAGTCTGTGTCATGTCCAGCTCTATTTTACTTTTTATTGTGCTCATTAGTGGTCTGGAAGAGGAAGTCAGTAAAAATGCTACTACCACAAGGCTTATGAGTGCAAATTAGCCCAACGAACTTTTTCCATCTGAGATACAGTCCGTAAGACCCACCATAATACAGTAGAATTCAGCTATATGGACTCAATTTGCTTCCGGACTTTTTCAAGAGCCTTTCTGTCCAGTTGTCGCTGACGAATGATGACGAGGCAAGCGAAGACTAAAGCTACACCCACCACGATGCCTTCAAACTTCCAGAATAAGTGTTGTTCCAGCAGAGCCGAGCGGCAGCTGAGGGCAGAAAAGGACAGTCATTCCCAGGGAAAGTCAGTTTCTCTTTATTTCTGTTCTCCACTTCAGCCTACCCAAAACACTATCCAAAAATGAGAGAAACCGAACTTAGTCTGGTCTAGAGTCTCTGAAGAGATAAGCAGAGCCGCATTAACCAATTTGATTGCTTCTTTTTCTTTTTTGATAAAGTCTCACTGGGCGGTGGTGGTGCATGCCTTTAATCCCAGCACAGGGGAGGCAAAGGTAGAGATTTCTGTGAGTTCAAAGCCAGCTTGGACTACATATCAAGTTCTAGGACCTCCAGAGCCATACAAAGAAACCCTGTCTCAAAAACAAAACAAACAAAAAGTCTCAAGTAGTTCAAGCTGGCCTTGAACTCCCGATTCCTCTGCCTCTATATCCTAAGTGCTAGGATTACAAACATGTACTATCATGCCTAACTCTTCTTCCTTTAAAAAAAAAAGTTACATTTTTTTGTTATGTTGTGTGCGTGTACACACTCAAGCCAAGGAACACACACACACACACCAGTCAGAAGACTAACTTGCTGGAATGAGTCCTATACTTCTACCATTTGAGTTCTGAGGCTCAAACTATGTTGCTGTTTTTTTTGTTTTGTTTTGTTTGTTTTTTGTTTTTTTGAGACAGGGTTTCTCTGTGTAGTCCTAGCTGTCCTGGAACTCACTCTGTAGACCAGGCTGGCCTCGAACTCAGAAATCCGCCTGCCTCTGCCTCCCACGTGCTGGGATTAAAGGCATGCGCCACCACTGCCCGACTATATATATATTTTTTAAAGATTCATGCATGTATGTATATGCACCATGTGTGTGACTAATGCCTAAGGAGGCCAGAAGAGGGTGCTGGATACCTGGGAACTTGAGTCAGACCAACTTTGTAGGTGCTGAGAACTGAGCCAGGGTTCTCTACAATAGTGGTGAGTGCCTTTAATCACTGAACCATCTAATCAGGCTCTCTTAGAGATACGTCTGCCTCTGCCTTCTGAGACTGCTGAGATCAAAGATGTGTGTTAGTACACCTGGCTTAACTGCTTACTTACTTGAGATAGGGTCTTAGGATATAGCCTTGGCCAACTAAACTCCTCCCCTACACAGACCAGGCTGGTGTTGATCTCAGCCTGCTTCTGCATCCTGAGACCTAGGATTCAAGGTATAACCAACCCCACCACCCCAGGACTTTACTAATGGGTTACATTCCCCACACCCTGACCAAACTCTTTGATCAGAGAGCATAACCAATAACATAGTGCTGGAGACCGGGGTTAGGACTTAGGGGTTATTTGGCTCACATCTTCTCCTTTTTCCAGTATGCTATACTACACCAAGACTGGGAGATAGCTATCTAACCTAACAGCATCAGAGAAGGTTACCACAGAATAGAGAAACAGCCCTTACCTTTTAAATTCATTCCTTTTAGATGAGCTACATGTGATTTTCTCCACATACCCTGTAGAACCACACTCAGGTGTTGTTTTCTACCAAAAGAAATATCCAAAAGCACATTAGGAAGAGAGACCCGCTGTTCAGAAAGAGCCAGAGCTAGCGGACAGCACAGAGCTAATGAAAAGCTCTGATGTGGATGGTGGAGGTAATTGGTGGAGGAACAATTAGGAGGTAAGGAGAAATTCCAGAATCTTCTGTATTAAAAAATATGAACAGGGCAAGACAGTGCCATCAGTGTGGAAAGGCTTATTTTCAGAGGGAAATTAAGTTCAAGTTTGAGGGCTGCTGAGATGCCTCTGTGGGTAAAGACATTTGTAGCCAAGATTAACAGATTGCATCTATGTGTTGGGAAGGGAGAAACAACTACCTCAAGTTATCCTCTGCCTTCTGTGGCACATAACTCACACACACAAAAAAAGAGGGCTGGAGATATGGCTCAGTAGGTAAGAGGTTGCTCTTGGAGAGGACAGGGTTCCATTCCCAGCACCCACATCAGGGCACATCATCTTTTCTAACTCTGATTCCAGGAGATCTGATGATCTCTTCTGGATTTTTAGGGCAACACACACACACACACCCTGAATACATACATATACACACAGGCAAAACACCTATACATATATAAAAAAATGAAACAAACAAAAAATAAATACGATTTGAACATAACCTAACAGCCTGAGAATAAAGAAGGAAGACACAGTAATGGCATGCTTAAAAGCCAAACCAACAAACAAAGAAACAAACAAAAACAATACTTACAATCTGGAAGTTAGAACATGGAGTACACTCTTCGGTCACCACAAACTCTTCTACCAACCAACATGGCGAAGCTGAGGTGCTCACTAAAAGGAGAGAGAGAAAAACGGCCAGCCGAAGACCATTCAAAAAACATTTCTCTCAAAGGCTCTGCCCATCTAGCTTCCCAACACAGCGCTTGCCCTCATTCCATATGGCACCTCCTTTTTCTATCTGTGTTCTGGGTATGCTAAAAAAAAAAAAAAAATTAGAGGTACAGGGTTCTCGGGCAATAACCCACCTGATAGCTTCTCCTCGCGCACCGGAGCCTCTGCTTCGCTGCAGGTAGGGAAAAAGGGTAAGAACAACGGTGAGCTCGCACAAAACAGGGCATACCCACTTTGGATGTCAGTGGACGAAGTGTCCTGGTTCCTGAGGGCGTAGACTATCGGGTTCGTCTGCGATCCCCTTTTCCCTCCCCAGTCCCCACTTACCAGAGCTTTAAGGTGAAAGCGCACAGCAACCAACAGAGGTGGCCGCCCCGGGGGAGGCCACGCCTCCCCGCGCCCACGCGCATGGAGCGGTCAGGGTCGCACCTGTTGCAGCAGACCTCCCTGAGGTTCCAGCTCAGAGCAGCCAAGTGCCAGAGTTCTCAATCTGGGCCAACTAGAGCTCTATTGGAACGGCCTCGTGACCACTGCGAGAATAATCCATGTGAGTGTCTTGGCTAGAAGCGCGAGGTCTTTGTGAGGGCGCAGGCGGCGGAGAAAAGGGCATGCGGGTCCGGACCTAGTGCCCGTGTCCCTCGGCCTCGGTCTCGGGAGCGGCCATCTTGCTCGCGGAGGCTCCTGGTCCCAGCACTAGCGACGATGACTCTTTCCCGGTTGCGCTTGTCTGTCTCCTGCTGAAGTCGTTCCGGACTCGGTGGCAACTGGATCTCACTGCGTTTGCGCAGGATCACGTGACTCTTCAGCTGGCCGCCGCGCGGCAGTGTGGTCCTTGTAGTGTTTGCAGAGTCGGCAGGACCGGCGGTTTGTTCTGGGTTCGCTTCTCCCTAATATCATCTACTTGTCTATTTAAAACCAGGAAAGCGGGGAGGGATAAAAAGAGGGAAGAAACCGCTCTGTCTGAACTGGGGCCTTCATCAAAACTTTGGACTCACCATTAGGCTCTTGACACCCTCCCCATTTCAGGCTTAACACCGGCCCGGCCTTGACACGTTGGGTCCTGAAAATCTGCAGATGGGAGGAGGAACTGCATCGAATTTGAAACTTGCTCTTGTCCCTGTACTCCCACCGGACTCTACGCAAATGAACGGTGTCTGTTTCCCCTATGTTAGTATGAAACTGCTTCACAGAGCTATTCCTTTGAAAAACCTCAGATGTTCTCATCTCTCCCTTGCTCCTACAAATAAGGAAATGATCTCAAGGCCAAGAGCACGGAGATTTTTAATATTTACTTGGTTGGTTGATATTTCTTTATTCATTTTATATTGTTATTGTTATTATTTTGAGGCAGAGTTTTTCTGTGTAGTTCAGTCTGCTCTGGAACTTGCTTTGTAGGGCAGGCTGGCCTCTAACTTAGAAATCTGCCTGCCTCTGCCACCCAAGAGCTGGGATTAAAAGCATGTCACCACTTTGCCTGACTAGAGCGTAGAGATTTTAGATTGAAAGTATTATTGGAACTAGATTTAGGAGCTTTTCGGCGACTCGATTGGTGTTGTGGTGGCAAGCCTTTAGTCAGGTACTCAGGAGGCAGGTGGAATTTGAGACCAGCCTTGTCAACACAGCAAGTTCTAGGCCAGCCAGGATTACAGGATGAGACTCTGTGCAGAAAGACAGAAAGAAATAAAGAAAGGAAGGAAGAAAATAAGAAAGAGAGAAAAATCTGCCAAAGAGATGGCTCAGTAGTTAAGAGCACCAACTGTTTTTTCAGAGGATCCAGATTTGATTCCCAGCATCCACAGGGACTCACAACTGCTTGTGAATACAGTTAGTTGTAGGAGATCTCACACTCTCTTTTGGACACCACGGGTACCAGGCACACACAGGATGGACACCAAAGCACTCGTACACACACACACACACACACACACACACACACACACACGAAATAATTTTTTAATTAAAAAATTATTTCCCCGGACGGTGGTGGCTCACACCTTTAATCCCAGCACTCAGGAGGCAGAGGCAGGCGGATTTCTGAGTTCGAGGTCTACATAATGAGTTCCAGGACAGCCAGAGCTACACAGAGAAACCCTGTCTCGAAAAACCAAACAAAGCGGTGAGTATCAAAAAAAAAGTTAATCTTGCTGGGTACAGTGGCACAGGCCTTGAATGCCAGCACTTGGAAGGCAGAGGCAGGTGGATTTCTGAGTTTGAGGCCAGCCTGGACTACAGAGTGAGTTCCAGGACAGCCAGGGCTACACAGAGAAACCTTGTTTAGGAAAAAAAAACAAAAAAAAAACGAGAAGCTGGTAGTTTCCTTGGGCGGGGGTCACTGTCTTTTGCTGCTTGAGTTTAAGACAGCGTCTTGATATGGAGCACTGGTTACTCTTCAACCTGTAGTCGTTCTGCCTTTGCCTCCTGCATGTCGATCCCAGAGTACATGAGACCCTACCTCAAAAACTAAGCAAATTAATGAAGTAAAAAGAAATAAATAATTCCAGATTTGAGGTAGACCAGGTGTGCCGTTGGAAAGTTTATTTAGAGCCTAGCATTAGTGGTATATTCCTTTAATCCCAGCATTTGGAAGACAGAGGCAAGTGGATCTCTGAGTTTAAGGCCAGCCTCATCTACAGAGCAAATTCCAAGACAGCCAGAGGTACACAGAGAAACCTTGTCAGAAGGGAAGAAAGGGAAAGAGGGAGGGGGGGGGGAAAGGAAGGAAGGAAGGAAGGAAGGAAGGAAGGAAGGAACTTTATCCAGGCAGTATCTTACATGGCCATAGCTGTGTTGTTTTGAAAGTTAACCTGATTTTTTGTATTACACAGAAAAGTATAACTATACCTTTCTTCTATCTCTATATTAAACATGATTTCTCAAATACTTTGGACTCCTTAGTCTCCCTAAAGCTCCTTTCCCCACCGTGTGGCAGCTTGTCCATGCAGACTTAACAAAGTTCCTTCTCCCCCATCTTCTCCAGGCAGACGCTGAATCTTCCAGCTTGCCTGCCCCAGGAAATATTTAACTCTAATAAAATTGCCCTTGAACTGGAGGGGAAAGCGCACAATCTTTCCCCTGTAAGTGAGAGTCCTGTCTCAAAATACACATAAATCTATATGTTGTGTGGGTTCATGTGAGTGCTGTTGTGCCATGGTGCGCTTATGGAGGTCCAAGGACAATTTTCTAGAAGGTTCTTTTCACCTTAAAGCAGGACCTTTTTCCTGTGCTGTGTGCTTCCTGGCAATTCTCCTGTCTCCACATTCCACCTTGTTTAGGAGTGCTGTCATTGTTGATGTGACTCGGCACCTGGCTTTTTACAAGCTTCTGCCAGCCTGTGCCCTCTGACCCTACTGTGCCCTGCGACCCTACATCTTGATTGAACTCATGTTGTCAGGCTTCATGGCTGACACTTTTACTCATCTTTTCAGCACTTGCCCCAGTTGTTAGAACATTTTGGTAAGGACTAGGGGGTGTGGCCTTGTTGGAAGAGGTGTGTCATTAGGGTTGGCTTTGAGGTTTCAAAAGCCAACACTATGTTCAGTTAGCCCTTTCTCTGCCTTGTGTTTATGGATCATCACACAGAGCTCACAGCTGCTGCTCTAGAGCCGTTCCTGCCTGCTTGCTTCCATGCTCCCCACGATGGTCATGTACTCCTAACACTCTGAAACTGCAAGCAAGCTGCTAATTAACGTAAAGAAGACTTTAAGTTGTCTTGGTCAAGGTGTGTAACTGGACTTTTGGCTACTTTGTCGTCTCTTCTTCCACCCTTCACCCACCCCTCTTCTTCTGCCATTTCAACCTCCTAATACTAGGAAGGAGTGAAGAAAGATAGAGGAACAAGGAGGTGGTGATATTGTTAGACTACTTCCTGCCGATTGGGGCCACCGAGTTCCTTGGAGCAAGTTTGATCCTTACCATCAGTTTATCTAATTTCTTCTTCTTATCTCTTTGTGTACAAGTACTTAACAAACAGCATCCAACCACCAGCTGGCCAGCAGGCCCCTCTAGTGGGGCTCTAGCATTTATATAGCCTCTGAAAAGTTCCCAGAATTCCAAACATCACACACTAGCAAAAACTCTCCGAAGCTGGCAAAATCACAGTCACCTGCTGTGAAGCCCCATATCCTCACACCTGGGATTAAAACAAAAACAGCCCTATAATATTTCTGTGTCTTTAAAGAAACCAAAAGTCTCACTACAATGGTGTCTTCACAGCAATAGAAAAGTAACAGAGACATCCAGTTGCAGGAAATGAAAAAGAGGAGCTATGAAGACAGTTAACCAGGGCCATGTAAGCCTGATGACCTGAGTCCAGTCCATGGAAGGAACAAGCTGACCCAGGAGCTGTCCTCCACATTCAGACATGCTGCCACACATGTAACAATAAAAATAAAAATTTATTTATTTTTGGACAAGTCTCACTATTGTAGTCCTAGGTGGCCTGGAACTCACAGATATCCACTTGCCTCTGCCTCCTGAGTACGGGGATTAAAGGCCTGAGCCACCATTCCTGGCAAAAAACAAAACCAAACCAAAACAAAACAAAACAAAAAAACCAAAACAACCAAGAAGAGCTGTTTTTCTTTTAAAAGTTTGTCTACTTCTCTGCTTTCCTATGGCATCAAAAATCTGTTTAGTGATTACAGTCTGGCCCAAAGCAGCTGCTCAGTAAATACAAACAACTGAGTTTCTCCCGTGTCCCTTCCCTCCCTTCAAACTGTGAAAAAGGGTTGTTTGTATCAAAAGATGGCAAGCCCACGATTGGCCAATATTTCATAAGTCTTGCCCACCTTATAAAGCTACTATAGCAAGAGAATCTCTAGTAAAGATATGCCAAATCTTTTCACTTTCCTCTACCTGGTAAAGCTTTGCTTACAAAAAGCCTTGCTGCATCCCAAGTAATGGCCTGCTCTTGCAGCTGACCCTTTCCCTCTCTCTCATTTCCTTTTTGAGGATTCGTTTAAAACTAGTCAATCTCAAAAGATTCTGAAGCTAAGCTCCCAACAGTGAGGCGGAGTCAGTTACCACTTGGCATTAGAACAAAACCTAAGTGAATTTTCAGTTTGGGTTGTGGCATACCGTTTTTTTTTTGTTTGTTTGTTTGTTTGTTTGTTTGTTTTACAAAAAGAAATTGGCGGGTGGTGGTGGCACACGCCTTTAATCCCAGCACTTGGGAGGCAGAGGCAGGCTGATTTCTGAGTTTGAGGCCAGCCTGGTCTACAGAGTGAGTTCCAGGACAGCCAGGGCTACACAGAGAAACCCTGTCTCGAAAAACCAAAAAAAAAAAAAAAAAAAAAAAAGAAATTGGCTTGCCAGGTTACTCTTACTTTGTTCATGTATTTCTTTGTGCAACACTGAGAATATTCTTTTCTAACAAAAGCAGATAACAGTGCCCATCAAATACCTAAGTTGACTACATCAGAATCAAAGATGTCCTACATCTCCTTGGATAAACCATACTAAGGGCTGCTGTTTCCTGAAGCTTGGTTCAAATCCTTCATCCTTGGGTTACTGTGTGGTTCCATCAACTCTTGTAGTCCTCAGGAACTCACAGTGGAAAAAGGATGTCTATCCTTCAGGCTGCCCCTACTCCTTGCTGTTTTCATCACCAGTGAAAGAGTTGGGGCAAGGAAGGGGAACTCAGCCAGATTCAGGTGAACCAATATCTTGGCGTGACAAAAATTGGATTTGAGTGAAGAGCAATTCTGACGATAATGAAAATAATGCAAGTGGAACATTCATGCAAAACAGTAGCCTTTAATACTAACAAAGACCCTGCAGAGTGAGGGACCCTCAGAGTAGTGCCAGGCCAGCCTCTCAGGACCCTAACCCTGAGCCAGGAATGGAAAGATCAGCGTATTGACATTAATGTTGGACTGTCCAAGACCTAAGCCACTCATTTCTTCTTCCTTTCCTCTTCTCAAACCACTTCTGTTCACCTTTCACATCCTTGGTTCCTCCCCCTCCTTTCCCTGCCTCTTTCTTCCTTTCCTTCCTCCCCATTCTCCTTATTCCCATCATCTACCCCTCGAGGTGCTACCACAGTTCTCCCCTCTGGAGCCCCTCAGTCTGCCTCCCTCAGGTCTAGCCTCCAGGTTCAGGGTGAATAGGAGGCAAGAAATGTTCCTCAGCCCAAGGAGCACTTGTTGCTGTTCTTCTTGTCAGACGTTTTCAGGTCAGTGCTTGAGGGCTTGCTGTTGTTTCCCTAGAGTTAGGAAGGTGGAAGGATCAGGTGTGTGAAGGGCTGGCAGAAGGACTAGTCTATAAACTCAGGACACCTCCACCCTCTCCCAACCCTTCCCCCCTCACCCCCAGCCCCACTTGGCATTGTTCCTTCTCCTCAATTGTGTTTTTTTTTTTTTTTAAATGAGATAGGGTTTCTCCATGTAGTCCTGGCTGTCAACTCATGCTGTAGACGAAGCTAGCCTTGACCTCAGAGATCAGCCTGCCTGTGCCTCCCTAGTGCTGGCATTAATGGTGTTCTCCACAGGCACTTTTGAGTTTAAACAGAGAAGTGGAGGATGAACTTGAACTCCTGCAGCACCTCGTGGTGCTGGGACCATAGGTGTGCAGTACCACAGTACACTCCAGTTGCTTCAGTTCTTGCAGACACTCGCAGTGGTACTCAGCTGAGTAGAACCAACTCACCGATCGTCGGCCTCCTGTCTTGAGCAAGATGTCTCGAGCCAGGGAACTGAAAGCCTAAAGGGTAAAGTGCTTAGCTCAGGTTGAAGGAGGGGATAAACCTCTTAGCATCTTATCTCTTGGAGGGTGGCTCTCACCTCATCCACATTCACACTGGATTTGGCACTCGTCTCAAAAAATCGGATTCTGTGCTCTCGAGCCAACTGTAGGGGATGAGGTAGGAAGGAGAGAGCTGGATAAAGGGCAGACGCGAAGCATTCAGCGATGCCTCCTCACACTGGTCTCCCAGCCCTGCAGCAGACAGCCCAGCCTGACTCACCTTCTCAGCCTGCTCTTTCTGCACCTTCCGCTTGGCCTCCATGTCACACTTGTTTCCCAGCAGGAGGCGCTCCACTCCAGCAGAGGCATTCTGAAGACAGCAAAACAAGCAGAAGGTGGGGCTTTCCTGTAAGTCCTGGGCTTAGAAAACTGAGGCAGGAGGATTGCTGTGAGCTCAAGACCTGTTTGGGCTACACATTAAGTTTCACACCAGCTGGGGCTACTGCAGAGTGAGACCCTGTCTCAAGAAGAAAACAAAAACAAACAAACAAACAAACAAAACAAAACAAAGGAGGGTTTGGGGCAGGAGAAGGCTCAACAGCTCTTTCAGAGGACCTGGGTTCAATTGGTGGCTCAAAACCATCTGTTACTCCAGTCCCAGGAGTCCACTACCCTCTTCTGACTTCTGAGAGCACCACTGGGATCTTGGTTCACAGATATAGATGCAGGCAAAACACCCATACACAAAAAATTAAAACTGAAGCCTGCCCATTCTAACACCCCACCACCCTTCAGGGGCTATTTTATTCCCTCATTTCTTTTGGAGGCATCTTACCTCTTTGATGCTTTTCATCCAGTTCTGAATATTCTCGAAGGATTTCTCATCTGTGATGTCATATACGAGGATAATGCCCTAAGGGATGGTAAAGTTCACCTTGGACCATATTTCCACTTAGCTTCTGTTGTCCTCTAAGTGACCATCCAAGTCCGGTCCGTGGGTCTAAACACAGGTCACATGGAGCTCTCTGTAATGTGCACTGTGCCCTCCTCCTTTATCCCTGATGCTAATAACCCTCTGTACTCATGAAATTACGACCAACTTTAGCCCATGTCCAGACCCACACCTCATACCATGGCTCCACGGTAGTAGGCGGTAGTTATTGTCTTGAATCGTTCTTGGCCAGCCGTGTCCCTGAAGCAAAAGTTTTCATAGAGTGAGATAAAAGCAAAAAGTCTCCAAGGGGAAGTCTTTTCCTAAAGACTCAGCTTTTGCAACACTGGAGGTGGGGGGCTGAAAGGAAAAGACTCAGGAAACTGTAAAGGGGAAAGGGAGAAAGACCATTGGGTTGCTATTCAGAGGTTACAGGCCTGGGAAACAGGATGTCTCCTGTTTACTCATAGATGCCAAGCACTGTCTTAAGTGTCACTTTATGTGTGTGTGTCATCGTATCTAACCCTCGCTGTATCATTGTGAGGCATGGCTCATTTTCCCCGTTTTATAAATGATACAACTGTGCGGAGGAGGATGGGTAACTAATGAAGGTCAAGCAGAAGTGAAGAAGCAGTACCAGGGTTGAGACCCTATCTGCTGCTGCTTCTCTGTCATATGAGAAGGCTCAGTAAAGGCTCATAGTGCTCAGCACCTGTGTGTCTCCAGCCTCCTTGAGACAATCAGGTTACACTTCTGTATGTGGCCTGTGCTCGCTAGAACTTTTAAAGTTATTTGTGTGTGTGTGTGTATGTGTGTGTGTGTGTTTTAAAATAGGGTTTTTCTACATAACCATGGCTATTCTAGAATACACCCTGTAGACCAGGCTGACCTCAAACTCACAGAGATCCGCTTGCCTCTGCTTCTGGAGTGCTGGGACTCAAAGCATGTCCCAGCACTTACACCCAGATTGCTCTCTAAAATTAGAGAGGAACAATAGACTGGGAGTCGAATGTGTAATTCTTCAACACTTAGACCCTGTTTCTACATCATAGCTCAAAAGACATTTGTTTTCAAGTCCAGGAAAAGACACAAATGAACTGAAAGTGGGACACCAGGAAGACAGCCGCAAGGCCAGCTGATAGCTGACTGAGCAAAATGGATAAATTAGGTGATGTACTGGACCAGGGGAGAAAAGGAAAGAAAGCAAAACAGAAAGACCAACATGGTGCCACATGCCTGCACATGCCTGTAACACCAGGACACGGGAGACAGGAGCTAATAAAGATCTTTCTTTCTCAGCTACATAGTGAGTTCCAGGCCATCCTGGGCTACATGAGACTTTGTCTAAAAACAAAACAAAACAAAACAAAACAAAACAAAACAAAACAAAACAAAACAAAACAAAAACACCCAGGAAACCAAAACTAAACTGAAAAGAAACAAAGTTAAGGAAGAAGAAATGAAGGGGGAGGGTGTGAGCAGGAGAGAGGTGGGTCAAAGGGCAGTCTGGACAACGGAGCGGGCAGCTTACTTACCAGACTTGCAGTTTGATCCTCTTCCCTTCTATTTCTACAGTTCGGATCTTGAAGTCAATTCCTGGGGTGAAGGGTGTGAAGCCAGGTAGAATGTGTGAAAAGTATATGGGAGACAGCAGGGGGGTGGGTGTGGGTGTTGTATGCTGTGCCTGTACCTCCACTGGGCAGGCACTGGAGGGAGTGACCTTGCTGGATATGTAAACGGGAGAGCTTTTCCAAAGCTATATTCCTATGGTAAGCATACGGGTTTTCCTCAGATTTTATGACGTTTTGGAGATAAGTGATGAAACTCTTCAGCGGGGTTAAAAGCCTGCCAGCTGACAACTTTCCCTTTCATCTCTTCCTCACTTTCCCGTTCTTCTTTCCCCCTCCCCCAACAGACACTACTGGTCCTCCACCGGCCCTGCTAGCCCTTCATAGAGAGGAATGAGAAAGGCAGCTGATTGAGTCTATGTGACTTTACTAGTGACCTAGGCTTGGAAGTGACAGATGGGGGCTTCCTAAGAGTCCTCTGGAGAATTAGTTCTGACTCTGAGAGGGGGGGGGGGAGAGAGAGAGAGAGAGACAGAAAGAGAGAGAGAGAGAGAGAGAGAGTGTTCTCAGTCAAGAGGAGATGAAGAAAGATGAAGAGGGAGGGGAGGAGGGAAAGGATATTCTTCTTATTGGAATTACTGGAAGTCTGGGCACATCTCCCAGGCCTCTAGAGAGAAAGATGAGTGCCGAAGCTTACTCAGGGACTCCAAAGTCCCCTCGCTTCCATCTTCCTCACTCCCAAAGCACACCCAGCCACTCTCTGCAGTACCTTGCTGAGGGTACGGTGGCTAGAAAGATGATTTGAAGGTGAGGCGGATGCTGGAGGAAGTTAGAAGCCCAGTGGGTCAGTAAGAGGCCAACAGAATTGGGAAGCAGGGAAAAGAGGAATCGTGAAGAGTGGATCTAGAGAGTTTGGGTGAAGGGATGGGGTGAAGAAGGAAGCAGATGGAAAGGACAATGACCTATGTGGATTTGGAGAGACAGCATTAAGAAATGGAGAGGGTGGCAGCAACTGGGGCCACCTGGAAGCCTCAGAGAGGTTTGAGGTTTTGAGTGTTATTCAGGGACGTAATGGGGGATGGGTCTGGGGTAGGGGTCGAGAGACTGGAAATTAGTGTCTTTCTCTAAGGGGACCAAAAAAGTAGGTTACTTAGTCTTTCAGGAGCCCATGTGTGAGTGTGGGCGGGGGCAGGGGGTGGGTCTGGGGTCCAGCCAGTGGGCTCACCGATGGTGGAGATGTAAGTGCTGTTGAAGTTGTCCTCTGCAAAGCGAATGATCAGACAAGTCTTGCCCACCCCCGAGTCCCCGATCAGCAGCAACTTGAAGAGGTGGTCGTAGGCTTTGGCCATGGCGGACACTGGGGGCGCCGGGGGGAGGGGTCGGGAAGAGCCAACACTGGTAGGCGGGATCGGAGGGTTGGCAAGCAGAAACCGCCGGAGTCCTAGCCAGGAAGTTTTCCTCCCTCTCCGCCCAGGCCCCGGGAAAAGAAGAGAGGCGGCCCTGCTCGCGGCTCCACCCCTCTTCGCCAGTGGAGAGGCCTGTCCAGCTCCAGCAGTCCGGGCGCTGCCTCCCCAGCCTCGGAGGGCCAGTTTCCCTAGCCCTTCCCATTGCCTTTGGCTGGCTGTCTTTCCCTCTCTTTCGACCGAATTGGAAAGAGGAATTTTAAAAGATTAAGGGAAGAAGGAAAGCATTTTACCAATGGTGGAGATAGGGGTGGCACTGGAAATTGATAGAAAACTGAGGCGTTACTCATAGGCTTTTGAGTTTATGATAAAGGTCCTAGGACTTTGTCAGCAGTGTGCTACCTAAGTCTACAAATCCCAATCCCCTTTGAAAAGAAGCGGGTTGGGAGGTTAGTATGCTGGATCCATCTGCCCCCTGGTGGCGCACAGCGAAGAACTGAAATGATTAAAAAAATCAGCCCCGTTATTTACACTCAAAATACACAGAGCCGATTCACATTCTGGAGCGAGCCTAGAACTCAGTAGCGCAACTTGGCCTTCAAGACCTGGTAATCCTACTTCCTCAATCTCTCAGGTATGACGATTACCGGTGAGCGAGCCATCATGGCCACATTTCCATGGCTACTTACTTCCTTTATTTATATCGAGTGTTTTGCCTACATGTGTTTATCCACTGTATGACTAGCATGCCTGCAGAGGCTACAAGACAGCAACGATCCCCTGAAACTGGAGTGTCTACAGGTGTTGCCATGTGGCTGCTGGGAATTGAACCCAGATGCACTACAAGAGCAGTCAGCGCTTATCTTTTCAATCCCATTTAAAAAAAGAAAAGAAAAAGAAGAAAAAAGAAAGGGAAAAAGAAAAGTGCTTTTCTAACAGATGAGTACTGGCCCTGAGAAAGTGTCTTTATTTGTAACATTATGTTTGCCATATGTTACATTTGTCCTTTCAGAAACACAATGTATCAGTTACCTTTTTTCCCCCTGGAACAAAATACTTGACAAAACAGTTTATGAGAAACATCTTGTTTCAGCTTACAGAAGGCAGTCTGTCATGATAGTGGGGGCATGGGGCATCCGGTCACTTTTCATCCAAAATCAGGAAGGAGAGAGATGACTGCTGGTGCTGGGCTCCTCCTCTCCTTTTTATTCAGGAGAGTGAATGGTGCCACTCATTGTCAGGTAGGATTTTCTCACCTCAAATGATCCGATCTAGAACTTTCTGACAGACATGTCCAGTGGTTGGATTCCTAGGTGATGTTAGATCCTGTCAAGCTGACAATCCATATTGACTATGACACACAAATAACTATTCAGTTGATTTTATTAATTTATTCATTCATTATATTTATTTGTATGTGTAGGCACACATAATGTTGTGTTTTATAAAAAGAAAGAGACCAGAGATATGTAAGGTGTGGGGGAAGGGGGTGCCTGCCTCTGTGGGCCCATGCAGGGGCATCCCTTCCCCATGAGATACCATAGTATATTCTATAGTATAGAATAGTGTTTATTCAGGGCGTAGGGAGGGAAGTTGAGGGAGTAGAGACAGAGAAAGGCGGCGGGGGGGGGGGGGAGAAAGGGAGAGGAGGAGAGACACAGAGAGAGTAGAGGAGGCAGGCCATGAGCACTCTGGGGGGAGAGGGGAATGGGAAGAGAGGGGGAAGAAGGCAAGGGAGCAGGAGCAAGAGGAGAGAACAAGAGCGAGAGAGTGAGGAGGGGCAAGCAGCCCCTTTTATACTGCTCAGGCATACCTGGCTGTTGCCAGGTAACTGTGGGGGGGAGCCTAGGCAAAATGCCAACACATATGCCATGGTGAAAGTGTGGAGGTCAGAGGGCATGCTGCAGGATGCCGAACTAAACTTCCCCAGAGCCGGCTCACCGCCCAGTTTATTTTGTTGAGGAAGGTCTCTCTCTCTGTTGCCCAGAACAGTTTCCAATTTGTAGGATCATGTGATCATTTGTACTCAACCCCCTCAATAGCTAGAACTGCCATGATCCACGTGCACCATTGTGCCTACTTCAATATCCCAGTTCGACTGTTGTATTTTTTTAAATGGCGCTGGGGATTGTGCCATGCTGGGCAAGGCGCTTTCCTATTGAGCTACACTCTGGCTTCAATTCCCTACGACTTGTTCCCCAGGACTCATTACATTTCAAGCTGTAGCACAGACCTCGATCAATGACTAACCCTGTCCTTTAACTCACACTGACGACGTCCAGGTATGGTGGATTCGCAGTCCCAGCACACAGGAGACAGAAGCAAGATGAGAGTTAGACATGTCTAAGGTCAGCCTACTCTTAGTAGAGAGTTGCAAGCCAGCCGGGAGACCTTGTGATTGCTAATCTTGGTTGCCAACTTGACATACCTGGGAAGAGGAAACTTTGAGGAATTATCACCATTGGATTGGCCTGTAGGCACATCTATGGGGGAATTTTCTTTTTTCTTTTATTATTAGTTTTTAAATTTTAGACAGGATCTCTATCTCTATGTAGACTTATTTATCTTTGTGTGTGGATATTTTGCCCTTGCATGCTTGTACATGTAGGGTATACATGCCAGGTGCCCTTGGGAGGCCAGAAGGTTGTGTTAGATCTCCTGAAACTGGAGTTACAGGTTACAGACAGTTATGAGCCTTCATAGTAGTTAGCCACTATGTAGGTGCTAAGAATCAAACTCCTAGTTCTCTGGAAGAGCAGTCAGTAATGCTAACCTCAGAGCCATCTCTCTCTAGCCCCAGGCATTTCCCTGATTGCTAATTGAGGTCAGAGGGCCTAGCCCTACTTATGGGAGGTGCCATACTGGACAGGTGGGGCTGCTGTATAGGAAAGGGAGCTGAATGTGAGCCTGGGAGTAAGGCAGTGGGACTCCTTGGCTTTAGTTCCCTCAATAATGGACTGCGACCTATAAGCCAGATAAGATTATTTCTCACCAAGTTGCTTTTGGCTAGGATGTTTATCACAGCAACAGAAGAAACTAGAATGGACCCTGTCAAAATCTGTGTTAGGGTGGGGTGGATAGTGTCATAGTGCACACCTTTAAACCCAGTGTATAAACTGACAGGACAGCAGCTCCATGGTATGGCTAAGGGGGAAGGTTTTTACTATAGATAGGAGAGAGAAACATCAGGAAGAATCCAGAGCAAAAAGAGAGAGAAGTAGACCAAACATGGCCAGGGCTATCTGTGAGAGTCGAGAATAGCAGGAGACAGAATAGTGAGCATAGCCTGGTTTAAGAAGGATGAATAGATGGGGAAGGGAAGCCCTCCCCTGGAGGCAGTTTAGGGTAGAAGGAGGAGGTGGGAAACCTAGTGGACTTGTGCAACAGGTACTTGTGATAGTGAGAGGGCCTGGAGGCTAGCTTAAACTGATATGCAGATAGGCAGCCCACACACACACACATACACACACATCCCTTCTGCCAGAGGTAAGGGAAATGACTCTTTTTGGTAGGGAACCAGTTTTACAACTTCCTGAAGAATGCTGGCTTTTAACCACTAGAAATCCCTCTACATACATTCCAGGTTGAGCCTATTTCTGGGTATCTGGTCTGCCTTTTTTTTTTTTTTTTAAGATTTATTTATTTTATTAATGTGAATACACAGTTGCTGTGATCAGACATACCAGAAGAGGGCATCAGATCCCATTACAGATGGTTGTGAGCCACCATGTGGTTGCTGGGAATTGAACTCAGGACCTCTGGAAGAGCAATCAGTGCTCTTAACCACTGAGCCATCTCTCCAGCCCTCTGGTCTGCCTTTTGGAGTCTGGGGAATTGGGAGTTTTCCTTATGACCTGATACTCAGCACTCCAGAGGCAGAAGGATCTCTGTGAGTTCCAGGATAGCTAGGCCTATGTAACAAGTTCCAGGCCAGCCAGGTATACATAGTAGGAGCTTGTCTCAAATAAGTAAACAAGAATAAACAACAGCACTGGACTTGTAAATGTTCAGTCATAGATGGGGACAGGTAGGATCCAATGAGTAGGGCCAGCCCCTTGATGGATATTAGTAGTCGATGGTTCCCTGGGAGAGTAGATGTTATTGTTTTTAGTGGCACAGCCACCAGTGAGTTACCAGAGTCTAATGGACAGCTTTACCACCATGACCCTGGTGGCAGCCCTGGTTAAACTCATCAAAAAAAACAAAACAAAAGGACACAATGGGAAAGGAACAAGTTCTGCGGAGCATTTTGGAGAGAAGGTGGTGTGGTGTGGCAGACTGTATTATATACATCTATGAAAAGAGTTTTTAAAAAGAAAAGCTGGGCGGGGCGGTGGTGGCGCACGCCTTTAATCCCAGCACTTGGGAGGCAGAGGCAGGTGGATTTCTGAGTTCGAGGCCAGCCTGGTCTACAGAGTGAGTTCCAGGACAGCCAGGGCTACACAGAGAAACCCTGTCTCGAACCCCCTCCCCCCCAAAAAAAGAAAAGCTGGGGGCTGGAGAGATGGCTCAACAGTGAGGTCCTGAGTTCAATTCCCAGCAACTGCATGGTGGCTCACAACCATCTGTAATGCGATGATGCCCTCTTCTGGAGTGTAGGTGTACATACAGACACAGCATTCATATACATAAAATAAAATCTTAAAAAAAAGAAAGAAAGAAAAAAAGAAAAACTAAAAAGAAAAGTTGGGCATAGTGGGTATGTACCTTTGATTCCAGCTCTCAGGAGGCAGAGGCAGGTGGATCTCACTGAGTTTGAGGCTAGCCTAGTCTACAGAGTACATTCCAGGATAGCTATGGCTCTGTAGAGAGACCTCATCTTCAAACAAAACAAAACAACACAAAACAAAAAAACAAAAAATAAAGGTGGGAGTGCATGCAGGGGGAAGCTGGTGAGATGGCTCAGTGAGTGCATAAGGGAGTTTGCCACCAAGCCCAAGGACCTGAATTTAATACTCAGGACATACATGGTAGAAGGAGTGAATTCACTCCTGAAAGTCATCATCTTATCGCACATAGGCACTATACCAAGACTGCACACAAGTGCGTGCCCACACACACAAATTAGAATGTAATTAAAAGTTCAAGAATAAATAAATAAATCACACTTTAGTTTTCAGGGGCCATTCTTTTTTTTTTTTTTTTGGTTTTTCGAGACAGAGTTTCTCTGTGTAGCCCTGGCTGTCCTGAACTCACTCTGTAGACCAGGCTGGCCTCGAACTCAGAAATCCACCTGCCTCTGCCTCCCAAGTGCTGGGATTAAAGGCGTGCACCACCACTGCCCGGCTACGTTCATAATTTTTTAAAGTCTAGTTTCTTTTGTATCTGGCTGTTTAATTCCAAGTTGCAATTCTCTTGAATCTGGTTATAAATTCTTTGCTCACGTTTCTGGTATGTTAGCTGGTCTACTTCATTCCAGTCTTACCTCATTACACACTCTCCTTAGCTCTCAAAGCTTCGGCAAGGGTGACTGTCACCCCACTGTCACCCCTCAGTTACACCAAGCCTCATGGCTTCATGCATGTTACAGAAGCCCTCTAACAATGAAACTACATTGCTGGCCTCCCAAGATTTCTTTTTCTTTTTTAAAAAATTTATTTCATTTTATGTATATAAGCATACTGTTGGTGTCTTCAGACACACCAGAGGAGGGGATCAGATGCCATTACAGATGGTTGTGAGCCACCATGTGGTTGCTGGGAATTGAACTCAGAACCTCTGGAAGAGCAGTCAGTGCTCTTAACTGCTGAGCCATCTCTCCAGCCCCACTCCCAAGATTTCTACTCTTTGCAGCATTACTACCCAGATAATGAGAAGGAGAGAGATGAAGACCAAAGCATCCGTCTTCTCTAAGACAATGAGCAAAGGTCTACTTGTTGGGACTAGAGAGACGGTTCAGAAGCTCGAGGCTGATGCTGCTAATGTGGGGTACCTGACAGTTCTCAGCATCCACGTTGGAACTTACAACCACCTGTAACTCAGTTCCAGGGAAACCAGAGGCTTCTGGCCTCCTCTAACATCTACACTTCATGTGTCTCACATGCCCACACATACACACTTTTTAAAAAGTGATAAAAATAAGAATCTTTACAATGTCTACAATGTTCCTATAGAGGAACAAAGATGATCAAAAGCACCTGTAGGCTTTATTAATCCTGAAGAAAAAGGATGACGCAAGTTCCCTGAACTCCCATCAAAGTGTGCTGACAAAGGCTGGACCAGCAGTTCTCCAAAGGAAAGCCCTGTGCTTGTGTTTTTATTAATCTCAGTAATGTCATCCATTCACCGTGTCTGGTACCACTGTGTTATCATTGAAACTGGCAAAAATCTAGACTGGAGAATCATTGATAACTGATTGTAGCATATTATTCCTGGAATAGAGTAATTTTAGAGGGAGTGACATTTAGGCTGAAATCTGAAAGACAAGGAGCCAATGTGCAAACATCTAGTAAAAAAGAATTCTTTTTTTTTTTTTTTTTTTTTGGTTTTTCAAGACAGGGTTTCTCTTTATAGCCTAGGCTGTCCTGGAACTCACTCTGTAGACCAGGCTGGCCTCGAACTCAGAAATCCGCCTGCCTCTGCCTCCCAAGTGCTGGGATTAAAGGCGTGCGCCACCACTGCCTGGCAACCCTAGTGGTTTTCAATCTTTGTTTTGCTTTATACAGTTCCTCCATATTGTGGTTGCCCTCAACCATAAAATTATTTTTGTTGCTACTTCATAACTGTAATTTTGCTACTGTTGTAAATTGTAATGTAAGTATCCATGTTTTCCAGTGGTCTTCTGTGGCCCCTGTAAAAGGTCATTTGACCCCCACAGGTGGTCATGGAAACCTCTTCAGTAAGTACACTGAGCTTCATCCTCAGCCCTTAGTCTTTTGTTTTCCATTTATAATGTTTTCCTTCAGATAAGAATTCTTGCCGGGCAGTGGTGGCTCACGCCTTTAATCCCAGCACTTGGGAGGCAGAGGCAGGTGGATTTCTGAGTTCGAGGCCAGCCTGGTCTACAGAGTGAGTTCCAGGACAGCCAGGGCTATACAGAGAAACCCTGTCTCGAGAAAAAAAATAAATAAATAAAAAGAGAACCACTAGGGTAGATCACTGCCTACAAAGGACAATGCCCTGGCTTAGATTCCTAACACCCCACAGCACACACTCTAGGTATCACAGCATGCCCACAACTGAATACTTTCAAGGTAGACACCCTAAGGATCAGGAGTTCAAGGTCAGCCTGTGACTTGAGACACTGTCTTTTTGGGTGCTTCAGGAGTGGAGTCCTGGAAATCTCTCTGTAGACTAGGCTGGCTTCAAACTCACAGATATCCATCTGCCTTGCCTCCTGAGTGCACCACTACTGCCAGGGACCAAGACACTGCCCTTAAAACAAAAAAAAACCTTGGTGGTGGTGGCATACTAGAGTCAGCACTGCGTCAGAGGCAGGTGGACCTCTGAGTTCAAGGCCAGTCTGGTCTACAGAGTGGGTTCCAGGACAGCCAGGGCTATACAGAGAAACCCCATCCCTGCCCCCATCATCCCTATTTTCATACTTCGGCTCACATGATAAATTGCAGATACACAAATATCATAGGAAATTATTTTTAGTCTAGGAAAATGAATTTCATTTTTAAACCTAGAACCTATTTCAAAAGGTATCCAAAAAGAAAAAAAAGCCGGGCGGTGGTGGCGCACTTGGGAGGCAGAGGCAGGAGGATTTCTGAGTTTGAGGCCAGCCTGGTCTACAGAGTAAGTTCCAGGACAGCCAGGGCTACACAGAGAAACCCTGTCTCAAAAAAACAAAAAAAAAACAAAAAAAACAAACAAAAAAAAAAGAAAATAAAGAAAGAAAGAAAGAAAGAAAGGTATCTTTGCCATGTTTATTGCCAAAATCCAAAATCAACATGTATTCATTTAAGCTTGGACTATTTATTTATTTATTTATAGACACTGGAGTTCACAGATCCACCTGCCTCTACCTCCCAGTTCTGGAAATGGAGGTGCCATTGTCTGGCTTGAACAGTTTAATTTCTTTTTTTTTTTTTTTTTTTTTTAAAATGCTGGACTTTTAAAGATTTATTTATTTATTATTTATGAATACACTGTAGCTGTCTTCAGACACACCAGAAGAGGGCATCAGATCTCATTACAGATGGTTGTGAGCCACCATGTGGTTGCTGGGATTTGAACTCAGGACCTCTGGAAGTGCAGTCAGTGCTCTTAACCACTGAGCCATCTCTCCAGCCCGAACAGTTTAATTTCTTTGAGCAGCAACACACAAATCTGTACAATGCGGTAATAGTTACAAGCAGCTCAATAGTTAAATAGGATACTTTTTGTTTTGATTTTGTTTTTAGAGACAAAATCTCTTGTAGTTCTGGCAGTCCTAGAACTTGCTAGATCAGGCTGGCTTGAACTCAGTCCCTTCCAGGCTTTGCCAGAATGCAGTGATAAAGGCGTGACCAACCATGTCTGGCCTTTAATTGGTGCGTTAAAAGCAATGCACGTGTCAAGCGGTGTAAGGATATTTGATTCTATTCTTCAAAGGTAAAGAATTGTAAGAATACAAAGTCAGGCTCTATTGTTAGCACTGGAAAGCAGCAGCAACAACAAAACAATAGCGGTAAACAATAGGGTTAATTGCAGTGGAGCAAATATGAACAGGATTTGATTTTTGTTTTCATTTTCAGACAGGGTATCCTGCAGGCCACTCAGACCTCATATTTGCCCAGAGCCCAGAATGATTTCTTGTCCTCCCGCTTCATCTTTTGAGGTTCTGAGATTACAGCCTTGAGCCAATGACACCACCACTGAGCCCTGCCCTGCCCTGCCGGGTTTAGGCTTTGCACATGCTTATCAAGCACTCTACAAACGTAGTGCACCCCCAGCTCCAAGCAAGTATTTCATTTAAAAAACGTATTTACATCTAGAATTGTTAATCAGGGTAAATCAAACCAATTGGAAAATGGTAAAGAATATTGGTAACTGAAAATGTTCTGGATAAAGCACCTCGCTGGTGTTCACCTATGCTGTTTCCATTACACTCTATCAAAGAGTAGTCGGAAATTTTAAAAGAATCAATTTTTCTCTTCACAGCAGCTAAATCCTGAACTCAAAATAGAAGCTAACTCTCTCACCATGGCTACGCACCCGCAACACGAGGAGCCTTTACAGACCTTCTAAAAATGGAAGTCAACGTACATCCCATTGCATTCGAACACAGTGTAGGACCTTCCCAAGATGGCGAAACAACACGGGCGCGTCACTTCCTGTACCATACCGGATATAAGGAACAGGATTTCCGCTTTCGCTCCTTTCCGGCGGTGACGACCTCCCTACGAGAACATGCCTGTGAGTTCCTTGGTCCAGGTTTCGACAGAGAACTCGCTCTTGTGTCCGCACTGTCCACTTTCGCTAATTGCAGATCGTACAGGGTCCACATTCATGCTCTGCGTCTCTTAGGACAGTAACCAGAACCGCGGAGGCTCACGGGCCACCCGCGTAGACGGGAGCGGAGAGATAAGATGGCGGCCCAACTACGCAGACACCGGGGGCGGCGAGGGGCGAGTTCTCCTCGGTGTGTGCCAGTGGGGTCTCTTTTCCATCATCTCTTTCCACTGTTAGCTTCTAAGTCTCTGCATTTCTGCCCCTCTTAGCTCGCAAAGGATCTCCTTCATCCCTCTCCAGAGGAGGAGAAGAGGAAACACAAGAAAAAGCGCCTGGTGCAGAGCCCCAATTCCTACTTTATGGATGTGAAATGCCCAGGTGAGGAAGTGGTTTTCAGCTGTCCGGGAAAATTAGTACTAACGGTTGTAACTTAATTTTTGATTTTCTTACGAGTTTAGAAGTGGTAACTTGGAGAAGAATGAAAGGAGTTAACATTTTTGTTGGTCTCTCTTTTTTTTTTTTTCCCCAGGATGCTATAAAATCACCACGGTCTTTAGCCATGCACAAACGGTAGTCTTGTGTGTTGGCTGCTCCACTGTCCTCTGTCAGCCTACAGGTGGAAAAGCAAGGCTGACAGAAGGTAAGTGTTGGGGTTTTGGATCGTAAGGTGAAAGAGATTGAGTAGAATGCAAGCCTTCAGGCTAGCAAAGCCGGCTGCACTCCTGTGATAAAGATTTAGCACTCTGCAGATGAAGCAGGGTCAGTGGCAGGCTGTTGTAACATTTGCATCTTTTTCTTCCAGGATGCTCCTTCAGGAGGAAGCAGCACTGAAAGCCCCTGATTGAAGATGAGTGGGAACCTTCCCAATAAACACATTTTGGATATATAGTGTTTGTCTTGTTTAACTGGTAGGAAGTGGTGCCTCAAGTATTCCAGGGCAAACAGAAGAGTGGTCCTTTTGGGTCAAGTAAGTGGCCAAACACCCAGAGTCTATTGGGGGCATTTTTATCTAGATTCATTGTGCAAATCTTAGACCATGGTTTAAAACTGGTGTTGGTATATAATTGGGCTTTGTGCTCTGAAGTCTTTTTGGTAGTAACTGTTTTTAACACTGGTTACTAATTTGAAACATTGTGTCATATAGAGGTGTGTGACAATGGAGACTGTTTTCATTCAGGGAATAGTGGTATACAGGCTGCCTTAATCCCAGTACCTGAGAAGCAGAGAAAGGGAGTTCAGAGGAGCCAAGATTACTGTTTTTCTGTGTGTTGTTGAGATGGCCTTAGGTATATGTGACAGGATACCTTTCAAGTGGTGGCATTGTAGATGTGTCCAGTTTTTGTGTTAGGAACAGGCCTTAGAGTGATTCAGCCCCAGAAACTTAATCTTTACAACGCATGTCTTAACCACTTACGAGCCTTTATTTTTATTTATACTTACTATAAGCCTGTTTGGAGGTTTAGTTTGTAGGGTTAGCTACTAAACCTCTGCAGGATTAGGCATCTCCAGTCCTCTACAGTTAGGGGACCTGTCTATTCACGTTAGTGTTTTATGCTCCATAACCAGTGTTGTAGCCGACTCTGCACTAGTGGTGGCTGTGAGCTCAGGAAGTGAGGGGGAGAACATGTGGCTGTATAAGAACCTAGGGGGGGAAAAAGAGATAATGAAGGCAAATAAATGAGTGAGACACATCTGAACTTGTGAATGAGGGCCGTTCTTACCTGGCTGTGTTGTTCCTATTGTTGGCACATAAACAACTGGAATAGTCTGTACCTTGTTCAGGAAGGCGTTGTATGCTGGAAAAAGGAAATGCCACAAAAAAGGTTTATGTGATTTTGCTTGCAGGAAGGCCTTGAAGATTACAGTCCATTCAAAAGATGATTCAGCCAACAGACACTTGACACCAAGCCTGTCTTAAGTCCCCAGAACCTACATGGTAGGAGGAGAAAAGACTCCCTCAAGTTGTCTTTGACTTCCACACTTGTGACAGGACATGCTTGTGCTCCCTTCTTCCCTAACCCAAGCAAATAATTGTAAGAAAAATTTTAAATAAAATGAGGTTTAAGTGTTAGTATAAAAGGAATGCTTTCAGTTAGTCTACCTCCAAAAAACTGCCCTGTATGCTGATACTTAACTTACCTAACCGGTACAACTATAGTGTGTTTGAAGCGTATGCTATAGGTGTTATAAGTAACTTAGAGATGACTATATGAGATGTGTAGGTGGATTAAGTGGAAACGCTTTTGAGTTTTTGTCTATGTGAGGGTGTTAGATCTTGGAGTTACAGATATGAACTGCCGTGTGGGTGCTGGGAATTAACCCTAGGACCTTTGGTAGTCAGTGCTCTTAACTGCTGAGCCATCTCTCCAGCCCCAATGCTATTTGTATCCTTGGCTGTCCTATAAGCAGGGATTAAAGTCATGTGCCACACCCTGTAAGTTGACATTTAATCTAAGTGTCATGAATTAGTTGTGATAAACAGCTAATTTTTATTTTTGGTTTGTGAAAGTCAGAAGTATACAGGCAGACTCCTTACCTAGGAAGATGAAAGCAGTTGATGCCAGCACTGCAAAGAGGGTAAACAGGAAGATCTGGTAAGAACCAACAACATTCTTGAAGACACCTGAATCTTCACAGTGATCTGCATTGCCATAATGGGAGGAGATGATTACATTAACATCCAGAGTAGATGATGTCTTTGAAAATGTCCTAAGAGGCATCTGTAGTCCTAGCATATAGGTAGGTCTACGTACCCTCTCAGAGTACTAATAGTGCTGGTGCTTCCCTGTGACACTAGGGAGGACAGACTTAGTTGATAGGCTTACTCAGTTGAAGTGCTGTCTTCCTAGCCTGCTGATTCAGTTTCTGATTCTGATCCCTTACCTGTCTTCATCAGGAGAACATTCTGTTTGTGTCCTAACTTAACGTATGTAAAACTTCCCCCCATACACACTTATGTATACTAGATTGCCATGTAGCCAAGAATGACCTTGATATTTTTTTTCCTTTTGACTCTACCTCCAGTGTTGTGATTGTAGACAGTTATCTGGGGTGTTAGACTTTTTGCCCAGGACTTTGCGTACACTATGCAAATACAACCTGAATTCACCCTTAGACAAAGGCTTTTTTTGGGACAGAGTTTATCTGTGTAACAGATCTGGCTGCCCTGGAACTTGTTCTGTAGATCAGGCTGGCCTTGAATTTAGATCTGCCTGTCTCTTCCTCCTGAGTACTGGGATTAAAGAAATGTGCCACCATGCTTGGTGCCCTTGATCTTTTTTTTTTTTTTAAAGGCCTAACTGCCTCTTGTATCCCTAGTGCTGGAATTAAAGGCATACACCACCTCTGCCAAACTATATACCCATAGGCCCCTGTGGTTCCTGTTATATTCTAATTGCGTACCTGCTTGTGATCTAGGCAGAAGCAAGCCTCCTAGCCTGTCTACTTCCAGGCCAGTGAGTAACTTCCAGGCTAGGTTCCTGGGGAATGGCACTGAAGGTTGACTGTCCATTCACACATACTCAGTGTATATCCCCACACATGAACAACAAACCTACAGTTACCTCTGATCATATATTGTTGCTTATATAAATATTTTCTGGATCAAGGACCAAATAAAATTTGAGCAGAATAGTGTAGCGTTGCCTAAGCCTATGGTGACCTATCTAACACTTGATATGGAATTAAAGTCCATCCCCTGGGATACACAATGATGAAAAAAGGTGTCTCAGTGTACTGTCTACCTAAGTTGCAGCATTCAGGACGTGTAGGTCCTTAGGAACATAACATACTTAGCTGTAAGTACCCAGCTATAGGGTGAGACTTTGTCTTTATGAAAACCTGGGAGAGTAGGGAGCCAGAGACATTGAGGGTTCAGTTGGTTCAGTTCTAGACTGACTAAAGCTTAGTGAGACTTAAAGAACCTCTAGTAAAAAAAAAAAAGTTGTGAATGACAACATAACTTTCCCATGTAGATTAAAATTAGTTCCCAGTGGGGCTGGAGAGATGGCTCTCTGGTTAGGAGCACTGGCTGCTCTTCCAGAAGTCCTTGAGTTCAATCCCCAGCAACTACATGGTGGTTCACAACCATCTGTAGTGAGGTCTGATGTCCTCTTCTGGTGTGCATGAAGATCACATACATAAAATAAATCTTTAAAAAAGTCCCAGTTCTCACCTGCACTGGATACATCTTTTGCTCTGACTACCACAGCTTCTTGTTGATTGGTCAGTGCACAGGAGACATTAATGAAAGCAGGTGATGACATCTGCTGGAAGGCAGTGAAGTTGACTATTCTTACGAGGTAGATAGTTAGGCCTGTTGTGAGGGTAGAGTGCTTATGGCCAGAGACTGCTAGAAATGGGGAACTGTGGAAGACCTTGAAGAAAAGATAAAATACTTGTTTGAAAGAAGATAAATTAGTGTTGTCTCAGTATAAGAGTTTTCAAGATTCAGCTAGCCAGCCAATAAGTCATTAGCTTTTTCACCACTTTGGATGTATTTAAAAAGGGACAGAACAGTTCTTGCAAGCATGAGGAATGTATTCAGTCCCTGTCACTTACATAAAAAGCAGGCTATGAGACAGTCACTGTGCGCCTTTAACCCCAGCACTTGGGAGGCAGAGGCAGGCGGATTTCTGAGTTCGAGAGTTCAAGGCTAGCCTGGTCTACAGAGTGAGTTCCAGGACAGCCAGGGCTACACAGAAACCCTGTCTCGAAAAGCCAAAAAAAAAAATAAAAATAAAAATGTTGAGACAGTCACTGTGCATGGCAGTCCCAGCAGAGACAAGAAGTTTGGGGTAATTACATGGTAAGTTCAAATAGCCAGGGCAAGGCAGAGAAGCCATGCTTGAAGTAAATAGCTTCTAGTGCTAGACAGATGGCTCAGCGGTTAAGAGCACTGGCTGCTCTTCCAGAGGTCCTGAGTTCAATTCCCAGCAACCACATGGTGGCTCATAACCATCTGTAATGGGATCTGATGCCCCCTTCTGGTATGCTCTGAGGAGAGCAACAATAAATCTTAGAAAAGCTTCTAGCTCTTGGGAGGCATAGACAAGAGGATCCCTGAGGCAGGCTTCAGGTTCAATGAGGCCATCTCAAAAAGCAAGTGGCTAGGCATCTTAGTGCATTCCTTTAGTCCTACCACTCAGGAGGCAAAAAGGAGAATGTCTTGAGTTTGAGGTCAAGAGGGCAGCTTGCTCTGCATAGCACATAGGAAGCTCCAGGAAGATCCTGTCTCAAATGTTAAGGGGGCTGGAGAGAAGGCCCAGTGGTTATGCAGTCATGAGGACTGGGATTTCCATTCCATCACTTACATATCAGTTATCCCAGCTCTGTAGGATGTAGGGCCAGGGAGGTTTTGGGGGATTTTGCTCACTTCCAGTCTAGTTAAGAAACTGCTCCAGTTTCAGGAGGGGCTGACTTCAAAGAGTAGGTGGTAGACTTATGAGATAGCTCGGGTAAATGGCCGGACAGTGGTGGCACATGCCTTTAATCCCAGCACTTGGGAGGCAGAGGCAGGCGGATTTCTGAGTTCGAGGCCAGCCTGGTCTACAGAGTGAGTTCCAGGACAGCCGGGGCTACACAGAGAAACCATGTCTCAAAAAAAAAAAAAAAAAAAAAGAAAAAGAGACTAACAATTTATCTCAAAGCATTTTAGATTCTTTAGTAGCAATTTTAAAAGTCTATTTGTATACGTCTGTATGTGTGCTTGTACATATGCATCCAGGTCCCCAGAGAGACCAGAAGAGGGCATCAGGTTCCCTGAAATGGAGATCATAAGCCCTATGACGACTTTTAGAAACCAAACTCAGGTTCTCTTCAAGAACAGCTTGTGTTCCTAACTGCTGAGCAATTTCTCCAGCTCCAATAGTAACTTTAATTAGGTTACCCAGAACGTTTTTACCCTTGGAATGAGAATGAAAATCTTTTTCAAATCCCTTGTCTCAGTCACACATGGTAGTTCATGTCCAGTAACCCCAGTGCTTGGAAGGTAGAGAAAAGAGGATCCAAGGAGGTATGCAGTCTGAGAGTGGCCTGGCTTACACTGTGTCTTAAAAACAAAGCAAAACAAACTGAGGACTAGGGATGTTTAGTTGGTAGAGTACTTGTGCTTGCTGCATGTGCATGGCCCTGAGTTCAGTTCCCATCACTTCATAAACTCTGTATAGTAGCACATGTCTTAATTGTAGCACTTGGGAGGTAGAGGCAGGAGGATCAGAAGTTTGAGGCCAATCTTGACTATGTAGAGATTTTACTGCTAGCCTAAGGTAATGAGAGTCTTACGTGAAAAAAACCCAACAAATCTCTGTCCCCAGTACTGCTGTGTCTCAGACTATAACACTTACCTCTAGGCTCTCAAGAACTCTTTCCACTCCCAGGATTCTTAGCTCCCCAGTGTCTTTGTGGCCAAGAACGAACTCTGACTGGTTCATGTAAAAGCCAGGGATGAAAGGAATGAGGATTCTTTGCATGCCATTCTTGCCACGTTCACTGACCAGAGTTGCCCACCCATAGACTGAGGTGTCTGCCACACTGAGGACCTGGCGCAGCTCCTCTGACTCCTGTCGAACCTTGATTAGGCAGACATAGACCCCTGAAAAGGAAAGACTTAGCAGGAAGGCCCAGAGGCTCTGCTGAGATAAGTTAGGGTAGAGAAGAAGAATGTTTGAGCATTCAGTTCTGTTACACTGTTGACTACTATGGAGAAAATACCAGAGAAAGGAAACTGTCCTTGGGGGAAGCTGCAGCCAGACTCAAGTCAACACTCAGCAAATATTAAATAGTACGGGGGCTGGAGAAGTGGCTTAGCACTTAAGATCACTGACTGTTCTTCCAGAGTTCAATTCCCCGCAACCACATGGTGGCTCACAACCATCTGTAATGGGATCCAATGCCATCTTCTGATGTGTCTGAAGAGAGCAGCAGTGTAGTAACATATATAAAATAAATAAATCTTTTTTTTTTCTTTTTTGGTTTTTCGAGACAGGGTTTCCCTGTGTAGCCCTGGCTGTCCTGGAACTCACTCTGTAGACCAGGCTGGGCTCTCGAACTCAGAAATCTGCCTGCCTCTGCCTCCCAAGTGCTGGGATTAAAGGCGTGCACCACCACTGCCCAGCTAAATAAATCTTTAAAAAAAAAAAATTAAACAGTAGGGTACAAGCAGGTACAAAGTGCTGAGGAGACTAAACCTTTCTCAGAGTGATTCTGCTACTCCTCTATAGACTAGGCTGCTGGTCTAGCGCCCTGCTGTAGAGTGGAGGTACCATTCCATCTGCATCTTATCCTGACCCTGCTGTAGAGTGGAGGTACCATTCCATCTGCATCTTATCCTGACCCTGCTGTAGAGTGGAGGTACCATTCCATCTGCATCTTGTCCTGACCCTGCTGTAGAGTGGAGGTACCATTCCATCTGCATCTTGTCCTGACCCTGCTGTAGAGTGGAGGTACCATTCCATCTGCATCTTGTCCTGGAACTTTCTTAAAGAGCTATTCAGTGTCCAGCAGGTTTCTGAATGAACCTTTTAGTGCTTGTTCATTACCCATACTATTCAAGCTGAGAGCGCTCAAGAGCTCAAATGGTATATCATCCTGCCTTCCCTCTCCTTACCTCTCTCTGCCTCTCTTTCCTTCTTTCCCCTTCTCCCCTCCTCCACTGAGTACACACACACACACACACATTTTGTGTGTAATACTGACCTTGGACCTGCTACATGCCAGGTGATCACTCTACCACTGAGTATTCCCAACTGCCTTTCATTTTATTTTGAACAACTCTCACTAGATTGCCCAGATAAACTTGAACTCACTCTGTAGACTAGTCTTCATTTTGTGATCCTCCTACCTCAGCCTTCTAGGTATTGGAATTACAGGTTTATACCACAAGGCCTAGCTAAATCCTCTTATTTTGGGTTAGTCCATTTATATCGAGCCATCTGAATGTTACCATGTGTTTCCTGTTAATGACATTCATTTGGTATATTAAAATACTGTGCTACATGTTGAAAACTAAGCCTGGGCATGATGGTATATGCCTTTAATCTCAGCACGCTGGAAGCAAAGTCTGGTGGATCTCTGTGAGTCTAAGGCCAGGCTGGTTTACACAATATGTTTCAGGCCATTCAGGGCTATATAGTGAGACCTTGTCTCAAAAAAAACAAACCAAAACAAACCAAAGAAAAAAGTAAATTATAGATAGTAAAACAGCATGTTTTAGGCGGCATGTGTTAATGAAAGTTTGTTGAATAGGGGATACAGCTCAGTTGGAGTTTTTCTAACATGCACAAAGCTCTAGGATTGATCCCCAGCAGTGTATAAACTGGACATGGTAGCACAGTTTACAATCTTAGCCCTCTGGAGGTGGACCATCAGTTAGAGGTTATTCTTGTTTGAGGCCAGCCAGGGATACATGATACCTCAAAACAAAACAAACAAACAAAAAATACAACCTTTTGTTGAGTGGGTTGAGAAAGGCTCTAGAGACTGAGAGAACACAAATATAGTTCAACAGGAGGGTAACAGGTGTAGAGACAGGACAAAAGAGAGCCATTCACTGCTGGACCCTACCTTTCTCCACACTGAATTCTGAATGGATGTGAAAGACTTTACTTGCTGGAATGTCTAGTAAAGCATTGCTGAACTGCACATGGCATAGCATGAGGGTTTCAGGAAGAAGAACGTTTTCAACGGCCAAAGCTTGACTTGGGGTACAGGATCCTAAGAAGCAGAGAAGAGTTAAATAACTGTTAGCATCAGGGATTTGTAAAAGAAAATCATGGGGACTAGAAAGATAGGTCAGTGACTCAGAGCACTTGTTCTTCCAGAGGACCTGAGTTCAGTTCCCAGCACCTGCACTGGGTAGTCAAAACCTGTAAACAAGGTTTTCGACATCCTTGTATGGGAACCTGTACACATGGCAGACACATTGACATAAATAAAATCTTTAAAAAACAAACCCAAGATGTCTTTAATCCCAGCACTCTAGAGTAGAGGCCAAAGTTCAAGGCCAGATTGCTTTACATGGTGAGTACTGGACTAGCCTGGGTTACGTAGTGAGTCACTGTCTCAAAAACAAAAATAAAAAAAACAAAACCCATTAATCCAGGGTAGGAGTATGCCTCAGTAGTATAATAGAATGCTTGCTTACTTAGCATGTACAAGACCCTACCACTGATCTCCAATACCACACACACACACAAAAGAATAAAATCCCAACTTTAATCCAGTCATTTCTGAAATCTCATGGATTTCAATTTATGCACCAAGACCAAGTCAAGGGCTAGAGAGCTCAGAAGTTAAGAGTACTCATTGCTCTTCTAGAGAACCCAAGTTCAGTTTACAGCATGTGTAGTGAGAATTCTAGAATTTTGGTTTCTTTAAAAAGCACAGAAATGCTGGGCGGTGGTGGCGCACGCCTTTAATCCCAGCACTTGGGAGGCAGAGGCAGAGGCAGGCGGATTTCTGAGTTCGAGAGTTCGAGGCTAGCCTGGTCTACAGAGTGAGTTCCAGGACAGCCAGGGCTACACAGAGAAACCCTGTCTCGAAAAACCAAAAAAAAAAAAAAAAAAAAAAAAAAAAGCACAGAAATATTATAAGAACATGTTCTCCCAGGTGTTAATCTCAGGTCCACACCTGGAATATGGGGCGCTTCAGACCATCTGACTATGATTTGCCTTGTGCTTTAGAAGAGGTGTGGTTTTGCCAGCTGCAAATAGTTTCTATGATTGTATGACGTTTGGAATTATGGGAACTTTTCAGAGGGTATATAAATGCTAGGGCCCAAGATGTGGGATAGGTGGGTGTTGATAATTTAGGGGGATTGGTTTAGGTTTGTTATTAGTCATGCTTGAAGAAGAAACAAAAGGAAAGAAATGAGATTCAGAGATTCCTCTCTCTTTCCTCTATCCGTTCTCTGCTATTTAATGACAGAGGGTGAAACTGTGTGGAGGGGATAAAGGGTGGGAAAAAGAAGAACCTACAAAGTACCAAAGACCAGCTGCAAGCACCCATGTAAGGTGTCTGGCTGCTGAAGGCAACCTATATTCACGTGCACATACCCAAATACCTACACATGATTTAATAATCTTTATAAAAATTGGAGGCAGTTTTGAAGTAAGATGACATTTTTTTGTTTTAGTTTTTGAGATAGGCTCTTGCTATAGGTCAGGGTGGCCTTGAACATGCTGCAATGCTTGTGTCTTAGCTTCTCTCATTTTTAAGCTTAACAAAAATGATTTATTTATTTTTATTTATATCTTGGTGAGAATGTCAGATTCCCTGAGGTTACAGACAGCTGTAAACTGCCATGTGAATTCTGGGAATTAAACCTAGGTCGTCTGGGAAAGTAGCCAGTGCTTTTAATGGCTGAGCCGTCTCTCTAGCCCCCTGAGATTTTTTTTTGTAATTTTATGTGCACTTGTGTTTATTCACATTTGTGTCTCTATGAGGGTGTCAGAACCCTGGAACTGTGAGCTGCTATGTGGCAGGGAATTAAACCTGTGACCTCTGGAAGCGCAGCCACTGCTCTTAACCTCTCAGCCATCTCTTCAGTCCATGTATTAGCTTTTTTTTTTTTTTTTTTTTGGCTTTTCGAGACAGGGTTTCTCTGTGTGGCCCTGGGTGTCCTGGAACTCACTCTGTAGACCAGGCTGGCCTCGAACTCAGAAATCCGCCTGCTTCTGCCTCCCAAGTGCAGGGATCAAAGGTATGCGCCACTACCACCCAGCTGTATTAGCTTTCACATGCTAGCCTTACAGGTACCTGCTACTAAGCATAGCCAATAAAAGGAAACATTAGGGTCTGGAGAGATGGCTCAGTGGTTAAGAGCACTGACTGCTCTTCCAGAGGTCCTGAGTTCAAATCCCAGCAACCACATGGTGGCTCACAACCATCTGTAATGAGATCTAATGCCCTCTTCTGGTATGTCTGAAGACAGCTACAGTGTACTCATAAATAAAATAAATAAATCTTTAAAAAAAAAAAAAAAAAGGAAACATTAACCCAAAGGAGTAGAGTGATTGGAGGAAGATAAGCAAGACAATATAATCAAGGGGCCTGTGGAGAAACTCCTTACCTTTGAGGTTGATGTTTCTGCCTGTGCTGATGAAGAGTTTGAATACAGTTGCATTGGGGGTATTGGTCAGGTAAGTTTTCAGGTCATAGCTGAATGTCAATCTTGATGATGCATTGACTACTACCTGTCAGCAAATCAAAGGAAAATCAGGTCCCTTCCATTGTTACCCCTTACTTATTTCAGCCAAAAGTATCTATTTCATGCAAACACAAAATTTCTAATGTACTTGAGAAACACAAAATCTGTTTACTTCTGAAAAGTTATTATTATTTTATTTTGAGACAGGGTCTCATGTACCCCAGGCTAGCATTACATCTCCCTTTATAGCCTAGGATGACCTTGAATTTCTGATCTTCCAGCCTTCACCTCTACATCCCCAGAACTGGGATTACAGGCACACCGGATTTATGTGTGGAACTCGAACCCAGGACTTCATTTACATTGTTAGTAAAGCACTCTATCAACTGAGCTACATCCCCAGAAGAAATATTCTTATTTTGTTTTGAGACAGGGTCTTACACTGTTGCCCAGGTTGACCTGGACCTCACTGTGTAGCCAAGGTTTTCCTGGAATTCTAGTTTCAGCAATCTTGCCTCAACCTCCTGCATGTAGGAGGATGACTACAATCATGTAGAACCATCTTCACAATGATCCATTTAAGATTTATTTTATCTGTGGGAATGTGGGCGCATGCATGCCATGGCATGTCTGTGGGAATGTGGGCGCATGCATGCCATGGCATGTCTGTGGGAATGTGGGCGCATGCATGCCATGGCATGTCTGTGGGAATGTGGGCGCATGCATGCCATGGCATGTCTGTGGGAGTTAAAGGGCAACTTTTCCAAAGCTGGTCCACTCTTTCCTCCTTGTTTTAAGGCAGGGTCTCTCTTGTTTCTGCTCCTAAGAAAGCATCTGGCAGATTTCCTGCCTCTGCCTCCTGTCTCCCAACAGGGATGCTGGGATTACAGATGGCCGGCACCAGCACCGGCACCACAGCTGCCTTTTGCATTGGTTCTGGGTTACCTACTGAGCTATCTTCCAGACCTCATGGTCATCCATCCCTTCCCCCCCAATACAAATATGGAATGCTTCACAAATTTGTGTGTCATCCTTGTGCAGGGGCCATGCTAGCCCCCTGTCTTATCGATCCAATTTTAGAATATGCACCCTGAGTCAAGCACTCCTAGTGATTTCTTAGAACAGAGATTAGATTACTCATAGTTCTGGGAAGAATTCTAACTGGTATTAATAAAAATTGTTTTTTTGTTTTGTTTTTAGGTAGCGATGGAAGCTAGGGCCTCTATCTCTGCAATGTTTCCCCAAAACTAACTGTTTTGGTGTCTGTTAGCAAGTGCACTTCCATCCTAGGATGTTTTCGGCATGTATAGCCAACGAATGCACAGTCGCTCTAGTCTCTTGAGCTGTGGTGCAGTTGGGTGTACCTCTCGAAACGTTTTCACGACTCCAGGGATGTCATGAAAAATTGTTGCAGTTCCTGGGCTCCTAGCCACTCCCACTCCAGTGAGCGTGTCTGTCTGAACAATACTGTTGGTGGAGATCGTCCACACCCCAGGCTCACCTGGGGAAAGACCAGAGAAAGTGCTTGGCTGCAAGTTCTCAGTGTAAATTCATAAATTACTTTATTCAAAATCTCAATCAGGAGGCATGTAAGATCAGTGTTTTCAAGAATGTAGGTAGCTTTCTGAATGTCAGATTCCCCTTCCTGTATCATGCCAGCAAAACAAACTCTACTTACTGCCCGCAGACTATGAACTAGTGAGGTGACCAATATAACTGATCTTAGAAAAAAGGAAAACTGCATTAAACCTTCTTTAGAGCTTGCTAAGCATGAATTTGCTTTGAGCTCATATAAACAGGACAAAGGTGACAAAGTGCAGACTGGTGGGAGGCAGGGAGGCAGGGAGGCAGGGAGGCAGGGAGGCAGGGAGGCAGGGAGGCAGGGAGGCAGGGAGGCAGGGAGGCAGGGAGGCAGGATTGGTTTATTTTGGTTTAAATTGCACAGTGGCAAAGGAATGCCAAAGATTTAGTTATTCTAAACCTTTTAGAGGTTTTTTTGTTTGTTTATTTGCTTGTTTTTGTTCTTGCTTGTTTTTTGGTTTGTTTATTTCTGAGACAGGGTTTCTCTATATAGCCTTGGCTGTTCTTGAACTTGGTCTTTAGACTAGGCTAGCCTTGAACTCAGAGATCTGCCTGCCTCGGCCTTCTGAGCAATGGGATTAAATGCATATGTTATCATGTCCAGCTTTTAAATTTTTTTATTTTTTATGTGTGCATATGTATACATACTACCTTCATGTATGTCTGTGTACCACACATGGCTGGTGCCCTCAGAGATCAGAAGATGGCATTTTTGGTTGTGGTGGTATATGCCTTTAATCCCAAATCCTAGCACTCAGGAAGCAGGTGGCTCTCTGAGTTTGAGGCCAGCATGTTTACAGAGCAAGTTCTAGGAGAGCTAGGACTACACAGAGAACCTTTGTCAAACAAAGCAAAACAAAGCAACAACAACAACAAAAAATCAACAGAAGATGGCAATAGATTCCCTGGAATCCCAGTTATGGATGATTGTGAGCCACCACGTGGGTGTTGGGAACCTCTCTTATTGGCTCAAGACACCTCAAGACCAAGTAAGTTCTGGCAACAAAGGAGTCAGAGGGCAGAGGAACACAGGGAGAGAAAAGGGGAAAGGAAGATGGGAAGTTGGGGGTGGGGACAAAGGACTGCCTCTGGATAGAGAGGAGACAGACGTGGTCCATAGACAAATGGCAGCTTATAAAGGTAAACGGGGAAACCCCTTGATAGGATGATGTGTCTAATTTTAATTGGGTATGTGAATTAGGTTAACTAAAGAGGACTTTTAATTACTGGACTTTAATACTTTGGTAGCTGGACCTTGGTAGCCAGCCTTAGGAGGAGCAAATGGCCAAATAAGGGAATAGACCTTGGTGGCTAACTTTAGTAATGAAATCTAACAGGTTTTTGTTTTTGTTTTTTTAATCAAGGCAGAAGGAATGGGTGAGAAGGGTAAGGCCTGCCAGAGTCATGTTTGCTTTGTTCAGACTAACAAGAATCCCTTCAAACTGAACCTGGTTCCTCTGGAAGAGCAACAAATGCTCTTAACTGCTGAGCCATCTCTCCACCCCGTTTTTTTTTTTTTTTTTTTTTTTTTTGAGGTAGGGTCTCATTGCTTATCCTTGACTGTCCTAAACTTGATATGTAGACCAGGTTGGCCTTGAACACACAAAGATCTGTCTACCTCTGACTCTCAAATCCTGGGATTAAAGGCATATGCCACTACACCTGACACTTGCTGGATTTCTCATCCTGACATGTAGGCCTTCTGCTTCCTCATCCTTTGTAGTATGGACTTGGTTGTCTTTCAAAATTCCAGAATGCAAAACTGAAGGATGGTTCTGGCATGAACTCAGCTAAAAAGCCTTGCTTCTGGAGCTAGCAAGATGCTTAGCAGGGAAAGGAACTCGCTATGAAGCCTGATGACCTGAGTTAATTTCCAGGACCCACATGGTGGGAGAGAAGGGAAACCTAACTTTTGAAAGTTGTCCTCAGCCGGGTGGTGGTGGCACACGCCTTTAATCCTAGCACTAGGGAGGCAGAGGCAGGCAGATTTCTGAGTTTGAAAGTTCGAGGCTAGCCTGGTCTACAGAGTGAGTTCCAGGACCACCAGGGCTACACAGAGAAACCCTGTCTCAGAAACCCCCCTCCAAAAAAAAGAAAGTTGTTCTCTAGCCTTCAGGTGTGCATCGTGACACCTCCACCTGTGCCCCACCCCCACCCATAAATGTTAAATAACATTTGCTTCATGCAATTGTGGAATTATAATTTTTATTACTCACTTTGAAGCAAGCTTAGCTCACAGGCCTAGGATTATCCACTGGTCATTGCAGGTCATCTCCAAGGCTGGATGATGTGACCTTGGTGATTAAAGCTACCTTTGTAACTGGTGTAAAACATGTAGTGCATGTTAAAATCAAATCCAATGTTGTCATGCTTAACCCTGCGTAGTTCCCAGAAAAGAGGCTATAGCTGGCTTTTGCTAGTTTGTGGGTTCTTTTTTCTTCTACCCCTCTCCACCCCTCTTTCCACCTTTTTAACCCCCTAACACTAGATAGAGAAAAGATAGAGGAGAAAGGGGGCAATGCTATCATTAAACTACTTCCTGCTGATCTTTGCTGTCAGGGTATCTGTTTTTTTCTTTGTGCATAACTACTTAACAAACCATGGCCAGCAGCAATCAACTAAACCAACAACTAACAACTCCTTGGGGCCCTCTTGGGGCTCTAGCACTTCTGTACCCTCTGAAAAGTTCCCAGAATTCCAAATGTCACACAATTGCAGAAACTATCTGCCACTGGCAAAATTACACCCTTGCTAGAGCATGAGGCAAATCATAGTCAGCTGCTGTGGACAATCTGAAGCAACCCCATATCCCACACCTGGGACACAATGAAAACATATTCCTATAATGTTTTTGTGTTTTTCAAAGAAACCAAAATTCTCACTACAAGAGGTCAAAGCCAAAACTCTACATCATCCAGCCAGTCAGACATGGATGGCTGCAGGAACTCTATCCTGGGAAGTCACAGATAACTGTTTGCCCTCTTCTTCTAGGGCGCCAGTGACTAAACAAATCAAAGTCCTACTTGGAAAACTAATGAGATGACAACTCCCTGTAGCTGCACAGATGTAGTCCCTCCCCCAGTTAGCCTTCCACACTATGTATGCACTCTGGCACCTCCCAAGGCTAGAAGGTTGTATACAATCAGGGCAGAATCACATACAACTGTGAGGTACTAAAGGGTGAGGTTCCGCTGACGCCCTCTATCCCTTTCTTCTATGAGGTAACATTAGCAACGAACAAGTCTGATGTAGGGATCTCCTAGGAGTCCCACTGCTCTGATGCAGAGGATGGCTGTATGCTTAGTGAACAGTGCTCCATAGCAGATGACTTTTGGCAATATTTACCACTTTCAGACATTCTGCCTCTAAAGCCAAAAGAATGAACACTTCCCAGCCAAGGAGAAATTTACTTTTTATTTTTGAATGCTAGGGATTGAACTCAAGGAATAATTTTTTATCATTTTTATTGAACTTAATAGAACTTCCTTCCAATAGAAATGTTTTGCAGGTCAAGATAGTTTAGGGCTAGCAAATGGTTTGGCTAGGACAGTGTAAGTGCTTTCTGTGCAAGCCTCATGACCTGACTTTGATCCCCTGAACCCCCAGTGAAGGAAGAACCAACTCCACAAAGTTGTCCTCTGTGTACCAGGGCATATCCATTCGTGCACAAACTCAGGCTCGATAAACTTACCACAGTAATCTATTAGACATTGGATTAGTCCAGGATTGTTGCCTCACAGAATAGCATATATATACTTGGTTCTCAAACTAAAGCCCCATTGATTTTTTTCTTTTATTATTATAATTTTAAATATTTGTAGACTTTTACATTTTGTGTATGAATGTTTTGCCTACACGCACATATGTACACTACATATGTGCCTGTTTCCAATGGAGGTCAGAAGAAGGAGTTAGAGATGGTTGTGAGCCACTATGTGGGCACTGGGAATTGAACTCAGGGCCTATCAAGAATAAGAAGTGCTCTGGGCTGGAGAGATGGCTCAGTGGTTAAGAGCACTGACTGCACTTCCAGAGGTCCTGAGTTCAAATCCCAGCAACCACATGGTGGCTCACAACCATCTGTAATGAGATCTGATGCCCTCTTCTGGTGTGTCTGAAGACAGCTACAGTGTATTCATATATAATAAATTAAAAAAAAAAAAAGAAGAATAAGAAGTGCTCTTAATCATGGAGCTATCTCTCTAGTCCAGCTTTTACTTTTTACTTTTTATTTTATTTTAATTTTTTAGTTTTTAGAGACAGGATTTCTCTGTGTAGCTTTGGCTGTACTGGAATTCACTTTGTGGACCATGGTGGTCTTGAACTCATAGAGATCTGGCTGCCTTTGCTTCTTAAGTGCAGGGATCAAAGGTGTGTGCCACCATGCCTGGCACTTTTATTAATTTTAACCTAGCAGTTACTTACCTTCCTTCAGAAGCTGAGATGAACACAATGTACCCCAGATTATCTACATTATTTAATATAAAGTTGTGTTCAGTAGGCTACTAGTGATAAACGCTACTAGTTAACGTTTAATTGGTTATTGAGAAAAATGGTCATTCAGCTAGAATGACAAAAATTGAAACACTCTAAACCATCAGATGGCTCAGCAGGCAAGGGCTCCTGCTACTGACCTGAGTCCAGTACTTTCTTGGGGTGCTGGAGGGACAGGGTCTCATTATATCACCCTAGCTAATCTGGAACTGGTTATACAGACCAGGCTGGCCTCAAACTCAGAGATCCACCTGCCTCTGCCTCCCTAGTGCTGGGATTAAAGGTGTGGACTACCCCACCCAACAGAACTGTCTTCTGCTTGTGGTTAAAGAGACATATACCCACCATGCTGATTGACAAGCTGGGTGCTGAAGCAGATGACGTCGCCAACAAAGACAAGCTTGGTGTCTGGCTCAATGGCGTGTTCTACAGCAACAGGAATGTAATCTGCCATGCCAGGATGTCTTTGGTCCCAAAGCCCCACAACGGTCACCCCTTTATTCACAGCCTGGGCCATATATGTATAGTTTCTGTTTCCTGGTCCAATAAGCAGCAAGTCATCTCTGAAAGCAGACACGAAAGGCAGAAGTGTCTGAAAAGAGCAGCTGAGCACATAATTCAGTTTGGTGTATATATAGTGAATACCAGGCTAGCCAGAGCTACCAAGCAAGATCCTGTCCCAAATAGATGAATAATTCCTATAGAGAGATACTACATAGGAAAAGATTGAGAGAACCTACCATGAGTTGGTTTCAAAGTTTTTTTTACTAATTGTCTCTGTGTGTGTGATGGGCACACGTATGCCATAGCCCATGTGTGGTAGACAGGGGACAACTTTTAGGGTATGAGTTCTGTCCTTTCACTATCTGGGACCTGGAAATTGAACTTGGTTCATCTGGCATGGCAGCCAGTGCCTTGCTGAGCCACCTCACTGAGAGAGGGTCTCATGTAAACTAGGCTTTCCTTGATCCTGTATGTAGCTCAGGATGACCTCAAATTTCTCATCCTCCTGCCTCCACCTCCCAAATACTAGCATTTTGGGTATGGACTGTCTAAGTGCTGGGATTATAGGTACACTTGGCTCTTCTTTTTTTTGTTTTGTTTTGTTTTGTTTTTTCGATACAGGGTTTCTCTGTATAGCCCTGGCTGTCCTGGAACTCACTCTGTAGACCAGGCTGGCCTCAAACTCAGAAATCCGCCTGCCTCTGCCTCCCAAGTACTGAGATTAAAGGCGTGTGCCACCACCGCCTGGCCCTTTGTTTTGTTTTTAAAAACAGGATCTCACTATGTAGCCCCAGCTGTCCTGGAACTTTCTATCCAAATCAGGTTGGCTTCAAGCTCAAGCAAGCAAGCAAGCAAGCAAGCAGAGATCTGCCTGCTTCTGCCTCCTGAATGCTGGGATTAAAGGTTTTTGACACCACATCTTGTCACAATAAAACTTTTTTGTGTTGTTTTGAGACACTTTCATATAGTATAGGCTAGCCTGGAACTCCTATGTAGTTGAGGATATCACAGAATTCCTGATCCTCCTGCCTCCATCTCTCAAGAGCTGTGCTGGGATTATGGGAGTGTCATAATATCTGGCTTGAGTCAAGTTGTCTATTTTATTTTAAATGAGAGATTTATTAGGTACAACAAGAAACAATTCCTGAGTGTGAGGGGCTCCAAAGAAGGAATGCACTGAGAAGCTCTCTGATAGTAATAGGTAGCTCTTGTGTACACTTTGTAAACTAACACTATAAGATTCAAAACCTACTTCAAACTTTCTTAATTAACAGTATTCTTTTGTTTTTGAAACATGGTCTCACTATAGAGCCCTAGGAAGCACTGGCCTTGCTATGTAAAGCAGGCTGGCCTGTCTTTGCCTCCAGAGTACTGGGAGCAAAGGCACATATAACCATGTCTGGCTGACAATATTCTCTCAAAAAACCTGTTATATTTGTGTGTGTGTGTGTGTGTGTGTGTGTGTGTGTGTGTGTGTGTAGCCACAGAGGCTGAAGAGAGAACTGGATCCCCTGGAACTGGAGTTATGCTTGTGACTTTCCCACTGTGGATGCTAGGGAACTGAGCTTAGTTCTCAGAAAGTGCTGTAAGCACTTGGAACTGCTGAGCCATTTTTGAACTCTCTCTAGACAATTTTGTTTTTTAGAGAGAGTTTCAGTTTGTTGTCCAGGCTGACCTGGAACTGCCTTATCTCATGGCAATCCTCCTGTGTGAGTCTTCTAAGTACTGTGATTACAGGCATCAAGGCCAGCTGACAATACTCTTTAACTGGTTCTGGCTCTGTGGACATGTGTTGCTGAGAACAAACCACTGTAAGGAGTGTTCTACTTCGAAGCTGTATTTCTAGTCATCTCTCAGCCTTATGCACCTTAAAATAGGGTCATACTCTGTAGCCCACATTGGACTGGAACTCATTGCTATGCATGGAGCCCATGCTTGCTCTGCTTGCTTTCAATCAGACATTTTCCACTTCACATTCCTTATTCAGGGATTCCATGCATGTATTACCACACAGGGCTCATTATTTTCATTCTGAGAAAAGAAATCGAGGTCAGATTCCAAGTTCAGAGTGTAAGAGAAGTCTGCTGAAACTGCCGCAGAACACCGAGTTAACTTGTAAGGTTTCTTCTACCAACAGTGCCAACCATGCCCCTTTGACCTCCATACCTGTTCAGAGCCATATAAAGCCGAGTATTATGGGTGTGAAATTTTTCTCCAATATTATTATAAAACTCAACAATAAAGGTGAGAGACATGCCCAAAGGAAAGGCTGACAGGGTCCTTCCTTGTGCTGTGTATAGCTTGGGGTAGCTGCTCAATCGAAGGTAAGTCACTGGTGCTACCTGTGGGAGACAAAACCCACTAGTACAGAGAATGCCACTGGAGAAGAGCTGCTATCACACTAGAATCTATAACCAAGGCTGTGAGCCTTGAGGGTGTGTGTGGCATGTGTGAAGAGCAGAGGACAACTGTCTGGTGTTTGTCCCTGCCTTCCTGTCTTGACCAGGCCTCCTGACTGCCATTAAAGCCAGGCTAGCAGCCCCTTGAGTTTCTGGAGTTTCTCCGGTCCTTGCCTCTCACTTCTTGTAAGCCCACTGGGATTACTGACACTTGCATCTGGCTCTTCTATGGGTTCTGGGGATCTGAACTCAGGCTTGCATAAGTGCTGTTACCCACTGAGCCATCTCCCTAGCCCCAGGATTCCTTTGTAGGAAAGAGCTTTTGATTAGACATGCTTGTGGTGAAAGGAAATATGATGGCACAGGGAGAGGCGGCTTCATTATTCAAGCTGGCAGGTGAAGAGAGGCTGGAGTGGGCCTGGTCTACTCTCTGCAGTGCTTGGGGCCTATCACTCCATGACTGCTTCTCAGAAACACAGTAGATTTTTCCATAGTATGAAAGCTAGATTACAGTAAGAGAAAACCAATCTGATCCAAGTTTGTTACTTCATAGCTTTATGTAGTAAAAGGAGGTACTGCAGACAGCAGGACTAATATATGGGCTAGAATACAGCACATATCTAGTACTCAAAAGACTGCTGTTAGTTAGATTAACATGCTTCTGGGACTTTTTCTACATTTGATCTGAGCTAGGAGGTCAAGAAGTATTCTGAGGCCTCTTTTCACTCTAAAAATTTTAATTCTATAGAGAAGTCAAACATTTATATACTTTTTGAGATAGCGTCTCACTCTGTAGCCCATGCTGGCCTTGAATATGCAACAGTCCTTGTGCCTCAGCTTGCTGAGTGCTAGGATTAAAGTCACATGTCACCATACGCAGCTTCAGATCCAGACTCTAACAGAGGCACTTCTGTACTCTGCTCTCACCCGTCTGCAAATCTGTGAGGCGAATCCCTTCCATCAGGGCCGTGAAGGTCTGTTTTAATATGATGCTTTGAAGCCAAGTCAGGATCTGCTCTGACACGATCATCTGTCTTCCAGGGGAGCTCTTAATTCTCAGGAGAGGACACTCCTCCCAGGCCATGACATTCCATCTACTTAGTTTTAGAGGTGCTGGAATCAGACCTTAAGCTCCTGAATGCTAGGCACAGACTCTGGTATTAAGCTATACTACAGGCCCCATTATTTTATTGATTTAGTCCCTGACTCGCCTGGACTCCAGTTATGGTTGTTTGATTGACTCCAAAAGGTTCTATAGAAGTGACTTCCAATACTGCAGTACCCGCAATGGATCCAGATCTCAGGAGGCCTTCACCATCTTCTTCAATGACAGAGGAATTAGGGAAACACTTGAGAACACGGGAACTCACAAAGGCTGCGCCTTCCCTAGGAGATAAACAGAGCAAGTAAGCACTCTTGGGAACCCTATCTGATCGGAGGGAAGCAGGTGAAGACTGACAAGTGAGTGTGTTGGCTCACCGGTACTTCCGCACTGAGAGCTGAGGCAAGAGGCTTGCCATGCCTATGAAGGGAACCTGGACCATAGAGTGAAATCTAGGCTAGTATGGGCTCTATGGGAAAAGCCCCATCTCAGAAAACTAAAAACTTAAAAAATAAACAGTACACAGAGAGCACGTCAGCTCATACAACAACACGCACATGCATATAAAAACGAAAGAAAAACAAATAATTGAGAAAACGAAAACCTTGAACAGGGCACGGTGGCCTTTAATCCCAGCACTTGGGAGGCAGAGGCAAGTGGATCTCTGTGAATTTGAGGCCAGTCTGGTCTATACAGCGGGCTCCAGGATACACAGAGAGACCCTGTCCCCCCAACAGAAAAAGTCCTCCCCCACAAAAGTCACAAATTAAAAAGAAAATAAAATCACACAACAAAAATAACCAGACCTAAAGACTACACAACAAGGTCTCATGTAGCCCAGGCTGGCTCATTATGTAGCTAAAGGCTAACTTGACACCTGATTCTCCCTCCACCTTTCTAGTGCTGACATATACAGGCGCATATACATGCCCAGCTTTGGCTGTCCCCCTCCTACCCCACAGTCTCATGTATTCTAGGCTGACCTTAAACTCTATGTAGCCAAGGATGACCTTGAATCCCTGATCTTCCTGTCTTATCTTAGTTAATGTTTCAAGTGCTAAGATAAAACACACAAAAAGCCACTTGGGGAGGGAAAGGTTTGTTTGGCTTACTCCTCCAGTAACAGTCCATCATTGAGGGAAGTCAGAGCAGGAATTGAAGCAGGGTAGTAATCTAGACATAGGAGCTGATGCAGCCCATGGAAGGGTGCTACTTATTGGCTTACTCTTCACGGCTTACTCAGTCTGCTTTTTTATAGAACCTAAGACCACTAGTCCAGGGTGGCACCACTCACAATGATCTGGACCCTCCAAATCAATCATTATGGAAATGCCTTTCAGGCATGCCTACAGCCTGATTTTACAGAGGCAATTTCTCAGTTGAGGTTGCCTCCTCTCAGATGACTCTAACTTGTGTCAACTTTACATAAAACTAGCTAGCACATGTCTCTACCTCCTCATGTGCTGGGACTACAGGCACAAAACACTAGGCCTGTGCTTCTCTCTTTAAAAGCCAAGTCCTGTTGAGTATTAGAAAATTATTTGGGGGGCTGGAGAGATGGCTCAGCGGTTAAGAGCACTGACTGCTCTTCCAGAGGTCCTGAGTTCAAATCCCAGCAACCACATGGTGGCTCACAGCCATCCATAATGAGATTGGATGCCCTCTTCTAGTGTGTCTGAAGACAGCTACAGTGTACTCATAAATAAAATAAATAAATCTTTAAAAAAAAAAAAAGAAAAAAACCAGAAAATTATTTGGAGGCCGGGAAGTGGTGGCACACGCCTTTAATCCCAGCACTAGGGAGGCAGAGGCAGGCGGATTTCTGAGTTCGAGGCCAGCCTGGTCTACAGAGTGAGTTCCAGGACAGCCAGGGCTACACAGAGAAACCCTGTCTCAAAAAACCAAAAAAAAAAAAAAAATTGGACAAAAATAATTGATAGCAGATATCCAAATAAGTACTCATTCATGAATGATGTCCACAGCATCACCCATCATAACAGTCAAAGGGTAAAAATAAACGGTGTGGTGGCATACACCTGGAGCTACACTTGGGAGCTGGGTAGCAGGAACAAGACATCGAGACCCTGTCCCAAACACTCATGGGAAGTCAGGCATGGTGGCACACACCTGAGCTCCTAGCACTGAGGAGGTAGAAGCAGGAACATCAAGAGTCCATGGTCCCCCTCAGTTACATACAGAGTTGAGGACCCTCAGTTACATACAGAGTTGAGGCTGGCTTGGACTCTGAGTCCCTGTCTCAAAATACAAAATGGAGGTTATTTTGGGCTAGTGAAATAGTGGCTTGTATAAAAGTGTTTGACACAAAAACTCAACTTGATTTTGATCCTAGGATCCCATCAGGGAAGGAGAGAATTGACTGCTGAAGGTGAACACTGTCCTCCACATGCTCACTGTGGCATGTGCCTGGACACACACACATACAAACCACACACATACTCAGACTTACACACACACTCACACACACACTCTTACACACACACATACACTCTTATACATACACACATATACTCTTATATATACATACTTACACAGATACTCACACACATGTAGGACCGTGAAAGGCAGCCTGGTTCCTGGTCAGCCACAGGCTGGAAACCACGGTGACTTCGACGGATCGAAGGCGTTTTGCCACGCTCCCGAACACCAGGCTCCTGACACGAGGTCACAGCCCTCCACAGATTTTTGACCATCAATCATGTAAGGGCAACGCCCCAAGCCCCTCCACAGGTAGTGGACGTGACCTGTGGTCACACAGCCTCAAGGCAGATCTCCATTTTAATGAGGTACCTAAAGGCCTGAAGGGCTTAGCCAATAAAGCTCTCCTTCCCAGACACTCCTCCCTGCAAAAGCTACTTAACCTCAGGCCCGCCCTAAGAAACTGGGGTACAGTTTTATTCATCTACTTTCCACCATGACAATAAATAACATAAAGCCATGGACTGTCTTCATCAGGATCTGCCATGGGGAGCCATAGAGAAGGCCTTAGCCTACAGAGCTGCGGTCTATCTAGTCTCCGGTACTAGACTCTGTGCTCCCAGCCACAGCCTCCACCAAGCCAAGCCAAGACAAGCCAAGAACTTTCTCCCAACAGGACCTAGCGGAGCTCCTCCCTTTTTCCTTTCAGCTCTGGGCCAAATCCAGCCCATAGGTCCCCACTCCGTTCTCAGCTCTTCCTTGGCTCCCAGTGGCACTTAGGTATCCAAGAGCCTGAGAACCAGACAGCCCCAGTCTCCCTGCAGGCCCGGGGACCCCCTAGCCAGCTCCAGCTGGTCCCCAGGACCTCAGACTGGACTCCCCCACCTCCGGAGCAGTGTCCCTTCGCTTCCCATAGCCCAGGACTGGCATAAGTAAAAACACCTGGTACGTCCCACCTCCCCAAGCAGCCCGAGCCCTGTGGAAGAGTGGATGCAGGGTCCCACTTAACCCTCCATACATACACTTTTACACATACACACTCACACACACACATAAACTCTTATATACTCACACTCACATACACACATACTCTTATATGCACTCACATACACACTTTTGTGTTATTTCTATGTTGTAGAAATTATTTCATCTCTGAAACATTACTCAGATTAGAAAAATCACTTAAGAGTAAATGGTAGCTCTTTCCAATTTCAATTAAACATACTACTTTTTTTTTTTTTTTTTTTGAAACAGGGTTTCTTTGTGTAGCCTTGCCCGTCCTGGAACTCACCCTGTAGAGCAGGCTGGCCTCGAACTCATACAGATATGTCTGCCTCTGCCTCCCAAGTGCTCACCACCTGGCCCTAAAAATATTTTGTTTCCAGCTAGCGAGATGGCTCAGCCGTTAAGAGCACTGATTGCTTGCCCTTCAAAAGGTCCAGAGTTCAATTCCTAGCAACCACAGGGTGGCTCACAACCATCGGTAACGGGGATCTGATGCCCTCTTCTGGTGTGTCTGAAGACAGCAACAGTGTACTCATACATAAAAATAAATAAATAAATCTTAAAAACGAATTCAAAAAAGTATTGTTTTGGGCTGGAGAGATGGCTCAGCGGTTAAGAGCACTGACTGCTCTTCCAGAGGTCCTGAGTTCAAATCCCAGCAACCACATGGTGGCTCACAACCATCCGTAATGAGATTCGATGCCCTCTTCTGGTGTGTCTGAAGACAGCTACAGTGTACTCATAAGTAAAATAAATAAAATCTTTAAAAAAAAAAAAGTTTTGTTTTTTTAAATTATTATAGTGCGTGTGTATGCAGGCGTGCGCACGCTGCTTCTGCTGCTGTGCTTTCTACTCCACATCAGATGGCTCACATCTTGCTTTTTTATTCTGGAGTCAAATTTGGGTTATCAGCTTTGTTCCCTAAGCACTCTTATGAGCACTTGCCGGGTGGAGGTCAGAGGACGACTGTGTAGTCTGTGCTCTAGTGGCTTGCTGGGCAGTGTCCAAACTCTACCTCTGAGCTGCCTCTCCAGCCCGTGTGGGGCACTGTACTCAAGTTTCTTCCTGTCAGAACCTGCTTCTTTCCTCTTCCTTACCTGTTGGTGTGCAGCTTGAGCTGAGAATTCATAGGCATCAGAATCTGCTCAGGTTGGCAGTCTGCATAGAAAAGTTGGAGTTTTTCAAATACCTAATGGGAGAAAATAATTTTTCCCTTATTTCAGGGAAGGACAAGTTATGATATCTATTACATGTGGTGGGTCTCAGGCAATCCAGTGGGGACTGTGTGTTGTGTGGAGGTCCGAGGACAACTCCAACCTTATTGAAGCAAGATTTCTCTTATTTCTGCCATGCCACTCCAGGCGCTGGCCCAGAGCTTCTGGGCAATTCTGTCTTAGCCTCTCATCTCTTGTAGAGTGCTAGGATTACAGATGTGTACCACCTACCGTTATGTGCCTTTTTCATGTGGGCTTAAGGAATCAAACTCAGGCAATCAGGCTTTGGCAGCAAGCACTCAGTTTTTCTTCTAGAATGTAGTGAATAACGTGTGTGAGAGCTTAGTTACATTACAGCTACAGGCCAGAGCTGTGCCTAGCAACACATGCTTCCTCATTCATAAAAACAAGATTTAGATGGGTGCTTACCAGGATCTGAATCTCATCGGACAGCTCCATCAGGCTCCCCTCAAACTGCCCGAAGGAGCTGCTCTTACTGCGGACAGTGACCTTGATTGTGGTCCTGCCAGCCGCTTTTGTGTGGACAACCATGGCGAAGTTGTTCTCAGCTGGAAGTTGTAGAAACACCTAGACAGTAAAGGGATGGAGGGAGAAAGCATCCACTGGGGCTGGACTGGAGGCTCTGTGCTTGCTTCTCATGCAGGGAGGCCTGGGCTCCATCCCAAGCACATCGAGGGAGCACTCAGCAGGCCTGTAGGAGTGCTCAAGGGGCAGAGTAGGAGGGTCAAGGTAGTCAGCTGTGGTGGCACAGGCCTTTAATCCTATTGCTCAGAGATAGTCACAGGTGGATCTCTGTGCTTCTGAGGCTAGCCTGGTACACATAGGGGGTTCCAGGACAGCCAGGGCTACATAATAGTAGTCTCAAAAAAAAAATGCCCTGGGTCATTTCCAGATACATACCAAGTTCAGAGCTGGAGTTGTACAGTACAGCATGCTTGTTATTTCTTCCCCTCCTGGCCTCTCTGCCTTCGTCTTTCCTTCCTTCTTTTCCCTCTCCCCTTTCTTAACTTCCCTTCTCCCCCTTTCCCCTTTCTCCCTCTTCTCTTTTCCCTTACTCTCATTTTTGAAATAGGATATTCCTCTTTTTCTTTCTTAGTTATTTTCATTAAAAAAAAAAAAAAAGGACAAAGCAGCCCAGTGGTGGTGGCGCATGCCTTTAATCCCAGAACTTGGGAGGCAGAGACAGGCAGATTTCTGAGTTTAAGACAAGCCTGGTCTACCGAGTGAGTTCTAGGACAGCCAGGGCTACACAGAGAAACCCTGTCTCAAAAAAACCAAAAAAAAAAAATCTTTTTGTTTTTGAGATTTTTAAAAAATATTATGTGTATGGGCTTTTAAAAAATATTTATTTTTATGTATATGGTTGCTCAATCTGTATATACAGGTACATGCCAGAAGAGGGCATCACATCCCATTACAGATGCTTGTGAGCCACCATGTGTTTGCTGAGAATTGAACTCAGGACCTCTGGAAGAGCAGTCAGTGCTCTTAACTGCTGAGCTCTCTCTACAGCCCAGCTATCCTCATTTTATTTTATGTGTACTGGTGTTTTGCCAGCATGAATGTCTGTGCATTGTGTGTGTGTGTGTGTGTGTGTGTGTGTGTGTGTGTGTGTGCAGTACCCATGTAGACCAGAAGAGAGTGTTGAATTCTCTGGAACTGGAGTTAGATGATTGCCATGTGGGTGCTGGGAATCAAACCTGGGTCCTCTGGAAGAGCCACCTCTCTAGCCCCTTGACACAAAATCTCATATACCCTAGGCCAGCCTTGATCTTCTTATGTATTTCATGATGACCTTGAACTCCTGATCCTCCTGTCTCCACCTTTCTAGTGCCAGTATTATAAGGATACACCACCAGATTGGGTCTTTCCCTCCTTCCCTCCTTCCCTCCCTCCCTCCCTCCCTCCCTCCCTCCCTCTCTCCCTCCCTCCTTCCTTCCTTTCTTCCTTTTTTTTTTTCCAGAAAGGGTCTCACTATGTTGTCCAAGCTAGCCTCATTTTCAATCCTCTCGCCTCGACCTCCTAAATTCTAGGATTCCAAAGTGTGCTCTAGCAGGCCTGGAGAAGTGACTCAGCAGTTAAGATCACTGAAACTCTCCTACAGGACCTGGGTTACAGGACCCGGGTTCCAGAACCCACGTGGCAGTTCAAACCTGTCTGTAACTCCAGATTCAGAACTTCTGACACTCTCACAAAGATGCATGTGCAGGCAAAAGACCAAGGCACATAATAGTAAAAGTAAATGAACTGTATATTAAACACCACACCACACCATTCCCTGCCCCCATATATCCTACCACACCTCATTTAAGAACTAGTTTTCTTCCCACACTTCCCTTCCTGTTCCTGGCAGCATGGGCAGCCTAAGGCAAGACTCGGAGCTGGTCAGCCAAGGCTGGCAGGACTCCAAGCGTCCTTCTGTGTAACCTCCAAGTCAGTCAGTCATAGAAGAGGCACAAGTGGCTTCTAAAGATGGGTTCAAACAGTAGAGGATGAAATAGGAAAGAAGAAAGGCATCCCTCTGGAGGTCAGTGTGGTGCTCCTTTGTCTTTGTCAGGCTTCAGTGTGAGGTGTGATGGGATGGGCATGAAAACCATTTTCAAAACTTAAAAGTCTTTTTCTTTTATTAACTAATTTTGAGACAAGGCATAGCTCTGGCTAGCCTGCAATTTGCTATGTAGACCAGGCTAGACTAGAACTCAGAGACCTGACTCTGCCTCCCAAAGAGTGCTGGGATTAAAGGTGTGTACCACTATGCAGTTTAAAGACAGCCTTTTTTTTTTATTTTTAGATTTAAACACTCAGGGCTTCATGCTTTCATGCTCACACTTTATAGGTGTTACCGAGTTACTGAAAGCACTAACGTTCTCAATACACTAAACTGTAGTAATCAGGCCAAATGTCATCCGCAATCAGAAGAGACTGGAAATTTGAATTCTCAGATGTGAACATTCACAAATCTGCAAAAGAGAAGCTGATACTTACATCATTCCAGATTGAGTTTTACATTCTTGGGCAAAAATAAATTCCAGAAACAGGACACTTACTAATTTTTTGTCTTTCACTTGAAGTACAAATAAACTACATTTTCCTGCTTCTGTTATAATTATTTTTTTTTTTTGGTTTTTTGAGACAGGGTTTCCCTGTATAGCCCTGGCTATCCTGGAACTCACTCTGTAGACCAGGCTGGCCTCGAACTCAGAAATCCACCTGCCTCTGCCTCCCAAGTGCTGGGATTAAAGGCGTGTGCCACCACCGCCCGGCATAATTATTTTTTAAATGATAGGCTTTTACATTAATGAAATTATGTCAGGCTGGAGAGATGGCTCAGTGGTTAAGAGCACCGATTGCTCTTCCAGAGGTCCTGAGTTCAATTCCCAGCAGCCACAGAGTGGCTTACAACCATCTCTAATGGGCTCTGATGCCCTCTTCTGGTGTGTCTGAAGACAGCTATAGTGTACTCATCATATATATTAAATAAATAAATAAATAAATAAATAAATAAATAAATAAAATCTTTTAAAAAAAGAAATTATATCAGCTTAAGCCTAAGTAATAAACAATTCATGATAACATTGAGCAACAAAAAGATCCCTAAGGCGGGCCAGACATGATGCTATACCTGGAATCGCAGCACTCAGAAAGCACAGGCAGGAGGATCACTGCAAGTTCAAGGTCAACCTGAGTTCCAGGACAGCCAGTACTAAATAGTGATTCCCTATTAACCCCTCCCTCCAAAATTTTGTGGAAGGTGAAGGGTGGGAGAGCAGTAGCTGGGAGCACTTGCATTTGCAGAGGACCCCAGCTCATTCCTGCATGGGCTGCTCGCTCCAGGGGATCCTGATGCTTACCTCCAAGATGTCTGCACTCATGTATTTAAAACTCATGTCATGGCTGGGCACTGGTGGCACACGCCTTTAATCCCAGCACTTGGGAGGCAGAGGCAGGCAGATTTCTGAGTTCGAGGCCAGCCTGGTCTACAGAGTGAGTTCCAGGACAGCCAGGGCTACACAGAGAAACCCTGTCTCGAAAAACCAAACCAAACCAAACCAAACCAAACCAAACCAAATCAAGCCAAACCAAACCAAACCACCAAACCAAACCACCAAACCAAACCAAAACAAACCAAAAACCCTCACGTCATTAAAAACTAAAAATAAGCCCTAAAACTCTCATGGCAATATATAAGCAGGTAAATTCATACCTCTGAATGCCTAGGCACCAGATCCAGCACATCCCTTTTGCTCATGGACCAGTGGAATGTGAGCATGGGGTTGGCATTGCTGAAGGAGAAAGGAGTCTGGGTACTAGTCACCCCCATGACGTAAACTGGCATCTGAAAAGAAAGTGTGGTATTGTACTGTATACCCTGCCTACTTAGCATTATCCAAACAGTGAGCCCAGAGCACGGCTCTCATGCCAACCTCAGAGTTAGGCATGATGGCACATACCTGGAATTGCAGAATTTTGGAGGCTGAGGCATGAGGATTATCTTGGGTTTCAGGCTAGGAAGGGCTACATAAGACATGTATCAAGAAAAGCACACATAGGCTAAAAAGATGACTCGGCCATTAAGAGCACCAGATTTTCTTCCCGAGGACCCAGTTCCATTCCCATTCAATTCCCAGAACCCACATGGTGGCTCACAACTGTCTGTAAACAACTATCTATAACTCCAATTCTAGAGGATCCAGTGCCTTCTTCTGGCTTCCATGGGCATCAGGCATGCATGTGGTACATAGACATACAGGTAGGAAAACACCCACATGCATAAAATTAAAGTAAATAAATTTTTTTTTTTAAAAAAAGCAGATTTAGGGGAAGGAGAGAGAAATGAAGCAGGACCCACACATGCATTTGCTTTGTGCAACTGACCTCGGTGGCCGTGACGAGTCGGGTTGCAGCCGCAAGGATCCTAACAGCCTGGAGCTCAACAACTTCAATTTGGACTTCATCCTGCTCAACAGGTGGAGAGCAAGGTTAGGCCAGGGAGGCCTCTGTGGGCTGACAGAGATGCTTCCAACTAGCTCATTATACAGGTTTCTGATGTTCAACAACAACAAAAACCCCACCATGGATGTCTGAATTGTTCTTTTAAAAAAGTTCTATAAGGCTCAGGACCATATCTTAAGACACTGTCAAGAACTCTGTGGGTTCTCCACTAAAGCCCACATGCTTTCTATGCCAGATGAGGGGTACCAGAAGGACACTCCTGATCTGCTGGCACCCTCATTGTCACCTGTACCCATCACCCCAAGATTGGAGAGCAGAAACGGGTCCCAGCAAGGATACCTGGGAAAATACAATGACTTTGCCAGTGTCTTCATTCACGGTCTGGATGGTGGCGTGGACAACAGCTGTGCCGACCACTTTCCCTGTAACTTGCCCCCTCCTGTTAACAACAGCTACAGTCTGATTGCTGATAGAGAAGTGAATGATGGACTGGGGCTGAGGGCCGCCTTCAGACATTATCTGGAATTTAGAAACACCAGTGAATGCCAGAAGAACAGAAAAAGTCACACCTCGTTTCTCAATATTTGTTTTTTTAAGTAACTTGACTTCCTCTACTTCCAGGCCAGCACACGCCACATCAACACAAGTGTGTGGAAGATGTGTGCTGCAAACGACCCCCAGGACTCCAAGGGTGTGTATGCCACATCCATCGTGGGTCAGAGAACTTACTTTCTTCGTCATTAGACCTAGCTGTGCTGGGAGCAGGAGAGGACAGTAGGTATGTGTGCATGTAAAACAGAAAAGGCAAATCATGTTTTCTGCTTTGGAAGCATTTTTTATGCTTTAAAGCATGTTGGAGAGATGGCTCAGTGTTTAAGAGCATTAGTTGCCCTTCCAGAGGACCAGGTTCAATTTCCAGCGCCCATATGGCAGGTAGCTCACAACTATCTGTTTCTCCAGTTCCATGACCTGATGCAACCCTCTTCTGGTATCCTGGAGTACTACATGTGATACACATATACATACAGGCAAACCCCTCATATACATAAAATAAAATAAACCTCAAAATTAAAAAAATCATTTATATCATTGATATAGATTGTCATAGATTACAGGCATGCATCTGCAACCATAGGACTTGACAGTCTGAGGCTGGAGGGTTGTCAGGAGTTCGAGGTTAGCCTGAGTTGCATAACAAGGCCCTGTCTCCAAAACCAAAACTAAGGGGCTAGAGAAATGGCTTAGTGGTTAAGGCACTGACTGCTCTTTCAGAGGACCCAGCTTTAATTCCCAGCACCCACGTAGTAGCTCACAACTTCCTGTAAGTCCAGTTCCAGGGGATTGGCACCCTCAAACATACATGCATGCAGGCAAAACACCAATGCATATAAAAAAGTAATAAATAAATTATTTAAAAAAATAACAAAACTAAACAAACTATAAGAAAGATCACCTGCATCATGTTAGTTGTAATCAGGGTCATTTTCTCAGGAACAAGTCTGAATGGAGGAAAGACCTGGGGGGAAACAAAGGGGCAGCATTAGCCGCTGCGGGCTCAGCTGCCTTGCCCTAAGGAAACTGCTCACTGCACATAAACAAAACATCACACTCCACACTTTGGTTTTATTTATATCAGCAAAAACATTCAGTTGTATTTAAGAAACTCACTCTGCCTAGTCACTAAGATTATGTTTCAGGGTATTTGCTACCAAGCCTGACAACACGGGTTTGGACTCTCTCACCTCCACAAACTGTCTGTGGCATGAGTGCTCCTCCCCCACACAAAATAAATGTAGAAAAGATAAGATTATACTTAAAGCTTCTTCCTTTTCTATAAAGTAGAGAAAACAACATGGTTCATTCTCAGGTGTATATCAGTTTAAAACATGCAAAGATACAGGGGCTGTAGGGAGAGTTCAGAAGAGTATTGGCTGATCTTCTCAAGGTTCAGTTGCCAGCACCCACATGGTGGCTCACAGCTGTCTGTAACTCCAGTTCCAGAGAATCAAATACCGTCATACTGACACATATGTAGGCAAAACACCAATTAAGGCTTATGAAATAAAAATAAATATATCATTTAAAAACGTAAAAGTATGGCTATCAGTCTTTTTTTTTTGTTTTTGTTTTTAGAGACAGGGTTTCTCTGTGTAGTTCTGGCTGTCCTGGAACTCACTCTATAGACCAGGCTGGCCTGGAACTCAGAAATCCGCCTGCCTCTGCCTCCCAAGTGCTGGGATTAAAGGCGTGTTAATGGCGTAAGAAGTTACTTTGTACAAACATTCGATGTACTGTTAATGTCTTCATGTTTGTAGAGATCAGAGGTCAACTTTGGGTATCTTCTTGAACCATTCTTTACCTTCTTTTTTGAGATAGTGTCTCTCATTGAACATGAAGCTAAATGACTGAGCTACACTGGCTGCCCAGCAAGTTCCTGGACCTGCCTGTCTTTGCCTCCCCAGGCCTGGGATTAAGGGTACATGTTATACCTGGCGTTTCATGTGGGCACAGGGCAATGAACTCAGGTCTCTGTGGTTTTGCTGCAATCCTCTCAGCCCTAGGAAGTTACTTTTTATATAAGACTAAGATGAGAACTGTAGGTAGGGCAGGGATGTAGCTCAGTTGGTAGAGGACCTGCCTAGCATGTGTGAAGCCCTGGGTTCAGTTCTTAGAACCATGTAAAATGAGATGTAGGGAGTAAATGCCTGTAATCCCAGCACTTAGGATAATGAGTTCAAAGCCAGCTTGGAATATATGAGATAATGTCTCAAAAAACAAGAAGAAAGAAATGTGCCGGGCAATGATGGCACATGCCTTTAACCCCAGCACTTGGGAGGCAGAGGCCGGCGGATTTCTGAGTTGGAGGCCAGCCTGGTCTAAAGAGTGAGTTCCAGGATAGCCAAGGCTACACAGAGAAACCCTGTCTCCAAAAACAAAAAACAAAAAACAAAAAAACAAAAAACAAAAAACAAAAAAAAAACAAAAAACAAAAAAAAAAAGAAGAAAGAAATGTTGCATTATTTATGTTAAATTATTCAGAGGCCAGCCATGGTGATACATGCCTTTAACCCAGGACTTGCAAGGCATAAGTAGGTAGATCTCTCTGGGTTCATAGTAAGTTTTAAACCAGCCTGGGCTACAAAGTGAGATCTTATCATAACATAAAATATATGTATGAGAAGAGCTTGACACTTTGGTACATGCCTGTGGTTGTGTGCTGAGAAGGTTGAAGGAGGTTAGGAATTTCATGCCAAGAGACAAGGAAAAGGTGAGAGGAAGAAGCTGGAGAGATGGTTCAGTGGTTAAGTGTGGAGAGCTGCATAGTGCCACACCCTTAAGATGGCGCTGGTCTCCGCTTTCCACCACCTGTTGGCGAGTGCTCTTAGGAGTAAACAAGTCCTTATTTGGCTGTGGCTGGTGATCTGGCTTGTCTCCGTGTGTGTGTGTGTGTGTGTGTGTGTATGTGTGTGTGTGTGTGTGTGTGTGTGTGTGTGTGTGTGTGTGTGTACCTATCTGTTGTTGCCACGTGGCAGATGGGGGTTGGCTAGTCCTAGAGTACTTAAGCCTGGGAGACGCTTCCCCCCACCCCCAGGGTCGGCAGTCAGAAGATTGTTCAAGGGTCCTGAATAAACTGCTTGGAGAAGAGCTCGAGCATTGCGTCTTCCTTGCTGGTCGAGGGTGGACGCGACAGTTAAGAGCACTGGCTATTCTTCCAGAGGACCCAGGTTTGATTCCCAGTACTCACATGACAGCTCACAACTATGTGTAACTTTAGTCTCTGAGGAGCTGACACCCTCTTCTGGCCTATCTTCTGCACCTTCTACATGGTGCACAGACATACATAGGCAAAACACTTATACACACAGAATTTTTTGAAAAGTTAAAAAAAAAGTTGAGAGAAAGCAAGTATAATTAATTTTAGTGATTTTTTTGAGGCAGGGTCTCACTATATAGCCATGGCTGCCCTGGAACTTGCTATTTAGTCCAGATTGGCCTTAAACTCATGGAGATCCACCTGCTGTTGCCTCTCCAGTGCTAGGACTAAAGGTGGGTGCTACCATGTCTGGCTTATTAATTCATTTTTATTAATGAATATGTGTACACATGTCATATGTATGGAGGCAGGGGACAACTTCCAGGAGTCAGGTCTCTCCTTCCATTGTGTGTTCCAGGGATTGAACTCAGGAGGTCATTAGCCTTTCATATCAGGCACTTTTACCAGAGAAACTGTCTCACTAGCTCATGCATGTGTATATATCCCATGTATTTATTAATCTTGGGGGAAGAAAACAGTTAATTATACACAGGAAAATCCCCAGCAAAACATATTCTGTATATTCAGGAAAGGACAATGTTGCGAAGTGAGGACATGAGGGCTTTACTCACCTCAATGTGCTGAGGTGCTGATGTGAGTTTCCTTCCCATCCTGTCTGTGGCCATGGCTACAAGTGTGGTCTGTCCAACAGTGACCGCACGAAGCATGTAGTTTTCAGAGTACTCATCCTGATCTTCCATTAATCTGCAAAGACCCATGGGGCACTGGTGAGAATGATCTGGCAGTTTTTGTTTGTTTGTTTGTTTGTTTGGTTGGTTGGTTGGTTGAGACAGTGTCCATCTATGTAGCTCTGGCTGTCCTGGAACTTTCTATGTAAACTGGGGTACAGAGATCTGCCTTCCTCTGCCTCCTGGTGCTGGGATTAAAGGATTAATTAAAAATGCCACTAAGTCCTGGGCTGGAGAGATGGCTCAGTGGTTAAGAGCATTGACTGCACTTCCAGAGGTCCTGAGTTCAAATCTCAGCAACCACATGATGGTTCACAACCATCTGTAATGAGATCTGATGCCCTCTTCTGGTGTATCTGAAGACAGTGTATTCAAATATAATAAATAAATAAATCTTTAAAAAAAAAATGCCACTAAGTCCTGGTAAGATCTGGTTTTAACAAGAATCAGTAATTCATCTTTCTAAGATGCTTAATATGTTTTAATTCTTGCTAAGTGGACCTTCCAGTAAATAAATCTCCAGAGTGAAGACTAATTTCCTGCAATGACAAGAAGTTCCGGGGTAGCAAACCTTTCTTTCAGGCTGAAAGGATTAATTGTGATAAGAACAGAGTGGCAGCATTGTAAAGACCAAATTCTCGAGCACTTTCTCTTTGTATGTTGAGACAGAATCTCATATAACCCAGGATAGCCTGGAACTCACAATCCTGTCTCCACCTCCCAAGTGCTGGGATGAGAGGTGTAAGCTACTGTGCTCAGGGAATTCTTGTATGTCTTCTTTTTCAAAGGAGATTATCAAGAAAGTTTGTTGGACAATTTTGACGGTCTTCCAGGCTGGGGCATTCCCGGAAGATAACATCCAAGCAGACTTTGAGAAAATAAAAATAGCAATGATATATTTTAGTGCTTAAACAAGGCATCTTGAATGTCTTAATTTTAATATTTAATTTTATGCTTTTATTTTACATGTTTGGGTGTTTGGTTTGCATGCCTGTGTATCACTTGTTTGTCTAGTGCCCTAGGAGGCCAGAAGAGGGCATTGGGTCTCCCAAAACTGGAGTTACAGATGGTTGTAAGTCACCAAACAAGTGCTGGAAATCAAACCCAGATCCTCTAGAAGACCAGCCAGTGTTCTAACTACTGAACCATCTCTCCAGCCCCATTGTTTTAACTTTTGAGGGAGTCCTGTGTAACTCAGACTGGCCTTTTAAAGTTATAATATTTGTGTCTCAGCCTCCTGAGTGCTGGGGTTACAGGTGTGCACCACAGCACCCAGCTTGAATGAATACTTCCTAGGGATACTGACGGAGAAGAGAGTATGGACTGAGAAGGCTACAGAAAGGACAGAAAACAATCGGACTAAACTAAGAGAAGGTGAGAGGCAACCATGAGGGTGATCTCTCAGCTTAGGAGAAGAGAGGTACTAAGTGGAACTTACCTCAGGGTGACAATGGCAGATGCCAGCTGCAGCCTGACATCCATGTTTCTGAAGTACTTGTTCCGGAAAGGGTGTTTGGAAGAGCCAAGAACCCTCACAACCACTAACACGGTTTTACCGATCTCAACCTAGTAGTTGAAAAATGGCAGCAAGTAACAGGTGTCCATTAAATAAGGATGGCTAAGTTTCTGAGGGCCAGACATTTCTGTGCATGGCTGATATTCCTGGTATGCCTCTGGTCAACTTACGCTGAAGCTCTGTGTATTATTTGTCCCTCCACCCCCCTATGGATTTATTCACTCCTTTCTTTCTAATTACATGTATTTACTTGAGCGTATGTGCATACCTGTATGCACCATAGTGTGACAGGGAGATCAGAGGACAATTTGCAGAGTTAATTCTCTTCTTTCACCTTGTGGGTCCTAGGATTGAGCTCAGATCCTCAGGGTTGGCAGTGACACCCTTACCAGTGAGTCACCTAGCCATCTATCTCTGTTTGTCTGTGTCTCCTCTTCTTCTCTCCCCACTCTGTGACCTAGGCTGGCCTGAAGCTCATTATTTAGAACGGGTTAGTTTTGAACTAACAGAGATCTGCCTGACTCTACCTCCTGAAATTCAGAGATTACTCTTTTTTAAAAAAAATTAGGTCAGTATCTAACTCTGTAGCCCAGGCTAGTCTGGATCTCACTGTGTACCCCATGTTAGCTTCAAACTCATGGCAATCTTAGCCTCCTAAGTGCTGGGATTGTAGGAGTTTGTGACACGCCGCCTCACCGATAAGGAGAATGCCACACTCAGGATTCTTCTGACAGCAGTTTACTTGTTACAGCTCTTTTAGATGGTGTTACAGCTCTCTTAGATGGTAGTGTTACAGCTCTCTTGGATGGTAGTGGCGAAGGACCTCGAGCCCCAGAACCCACGGCTTATATAGAGCCCTGGGAGAACGTGCTGCATGCTCATTGGCTCTTTAAGTGTCGGCTAATTAGCATATTAGTTTTCATTGGCTTTTAAGTGACGCCTAATTAGCATACTAGTTTTTGCGCCTTGCGCATGTGCACATTCAGCTTGGCTCCCTCAAGGAGCTGGCGCCATTTCGCAATGGCGAATGCGGCTCCCGACAGGAGTTAGCCTCTATGTCCAACTTTGGATTTTGTTGTTGCTTTGATAGGGTTTCGTATTTTAAGATGGCCTTAAATTCACTGTTCAGCGGATGCCCTCACCTCCTGGGATTACCAACTTGCGCCACTATACCTGGTGTATTGGTGTGAAAAGTGAACCCAGGGCTTTATACAGGCTAGGTAAGGACTCTATGAACTGACCTATATCCCCAGTCTCTTCTTGGATTTTAAAAATTTATTATTAGCCAGGCAGTAGTGTACACCTTTAATCCCAACACTTGGGAGACAGAGTCAGATAAATCTCTATGAGTTCGAGATCAGCCTGGTTTAAAGAGTGAGTCAGGGATACACATTAGAAATCCTATTCTGGGGGGCTGGAGAGATGGCTCAGCGGTTAAGAGCACTGACTGCTCTTCCAGAGGTCCTGAGTTCAAATCTCAGCAACCACATGGTGGCTCACAACCATCCGTAATGAGATTGGATGCCCTCTTCTGGTGTGTCTGAAGACAGCTACAGTGTATTCATATATAATAAATAAATAAAAAAAAAAAAAAAAAAAAAAGAAATCCTATTCTGAATCCCCACACACACATATGGAGAGATATGGAGAGAGCGAAGGGGTGTTCTCTGTGTAGCCTTGGTTATCCTGGAACTCACTCAGTAGACTAGGCTGGCCTTACACTCAGAGATCTGCCTGTCTCTGCCTCCCCAGTGTTGGGATTAAAAGCATATACCATCACTACCCAGCTTATTTTGTTTTTTTTGAGGCACAGCTTCTCATGCAGCCCTGGCTATCCTGGAACTTCCTATGTAGATCAGATTGGCCTTGAACTTACAAAGATCTGCCTGATTTTGCTTCTGTTGTGATTAGGGGCATGCACCACCATGCCAGGTTTCTTTTTGGATTTTTTTATAAAAGAATTATGTCTTTCTTTTATGTTTATGAGTACACTGTAGTTGTCTTCAGACACACCAGAAGAGGGCATCAGATCCCATAACAGATGGTTGTGAGTCACCATGTGGTTGCTGGGGATTGAATTTAGGACCTCTGGAAGAGCAGACAGTGTTTTAACTACTGAGCCCTCTCTCTGGCCACCTTCTTTGGTATATTTAAAATTAATTTTTTATTGCCATTGTACTGGGCTTATATTTTCCCTATAACCCCCTTTAATTTTTTGAGCCAAGATCTTCCAATGTAGCCCAGGGTGGGCACAATATCTTGATCTTTTTGCTTTAGACTCCTAAATGCTGAGATTATAGGTATATATCACCATGCCTGGTTTAAGTGGTTTTTTTTTTTTAACATTTTACTTATCAGTCCTGAATTAATAATGCTTAAACGTAGCAATTGGGAGAATTATTGAGAAACCAAAACAGCATGGGTTGCACACAATGATCCCAGGCTATCCTGGGGTTATAAGGTGAGACTCCTTCTCAATAAACAGTAAATCAGCCCAACCTCCTAAAAGGACCCATTTTATTTTATCTTAAATTTTCATCATGTTTAATATTGGAATGGTGTTTTTTGGTTTTTGTTTCATTTGATTTGTTTTTGTGGAGAAGATGACAGTTGATTGCAGAAGAGGACATGCTCTTGAGGGGTGTGAGAGGACAATGGCCAAAAGGACCAGAGAACAGTGGTCTATAAGGGCTGGCATTTTATTAGTCTAAGGTCTTGGAACTATAGCTGAGAAGAGACTGCGTTCAAATATTGTAGGGGCAATGAATAAAGCCTGTATCATTCCTGACATGAAACAACTCTCTGGCTTTATCTGAAAACAAAAAAACAAAAAACAACTCTCACCTTATCGATCAGATCCAGCTCTACCTCCTGGATGTCTGACACCCTGACCTGGGCCATGGCTGGACCCAAGTAGGCCAGGCACAGGTCATACACTTTCAGGGTTAGAAATCCAGGATGTGCTGGAACTAACTAGAAGGAAGAAGATGGTGTTTAGTCGAGGCAAAACCACAGATGGAAACAGAGGTTAAGGAACTTGAAATTCAGTAGCATCTAACATATATCTTAGTAATCAGCAGGGAACAGATTTCATGGGTAAAAATCAAATGGATATGTGCTATTGTGGTGGTTTGAATAAGCATGGCCTCCACAGACTCACATGTTGTGTTTGAATGCTTGGCCTACAGGGAATAGCACTATTAGGAGGTTTGACCTTATTGGAGTAGGTGTGATCTTGTTGGAGGAAGTGTGTCACTGTGGGGTGGGCTTTAAGGTCTCCTACGTTCAAGCTAAGCCCAGAGTGGTACACAGATTCCTTTTGCCAGCCAATCAAGATGTTAAGTTCTCAGCCACCTCTCCAGCACCATGTCTGCCTGTGTGCCACCACGCTTTCATACCATGATGATAATGGACTAAATCTCTCTTTGTAAGTCAGTCCCAGTGGAATTCTGTCCTTTGTAAGAGTTGCAGTGGTCACCGGGCGGTGGTGGCGCACGCCTTTAATCCCAGCACTTGGGAGGCAGAGGCAGGTAGATTTCTGAGTTCGAGGCCAGCCTGGTCTACAGAGTGAGTTCCAGGGCAGCCAGGGCTATACAGAGAAACCCTGTCTCGGGAAAAACAATAACAACAACAACAACAAAAGAGTTGCAGTGGTCATGTCTCTTCACAGCTATACAACCCTAACTAAGACAGCTATGATTGCAGACGGTGGTGGAAATGTATTAACAGACTTCTCTGTCTTTGTATGGAAGCTACTGTGTGACAGAGTGCTTTGATCATCCTGTGTCTGCACCTAGTGTCTCAATCTTCACTTTTAAAAACAAATATGGTGGGGTGGGGGAGATGGCTCCCTGGTCAAGAGCACATAATGTCCTTCTGGAGGACCCAAGTTCAGTCCCCAGCACCCAGATGGCATGATTCACAGCTGCTTGTAACTCCATCTCCAGAGCATCAGATGCTTTTCTCTGGCCATAGTACCCACTTGCACTCATGTGCACAAACTCACACACTGAAGCATGTGTATACACATAACTTAAAAACTAGTAATAGGCCGGGCGGTGGTGGCACACGCCTTTAATCCCAGCACTTGGGAGGCAGAGGCAGGCGGATTTCTGAGTTCGAGGCCAGCCTGGTCTACAGAGTGAGCTCCAGGACAGCCAAGGCTACACAGAGAAACCCTGTCTCGAAAAACCAAAAAACCAAAAAACAAAAACAAAAACAAAACTAGTAATAGGCTGGGCAATGGTGGGACACACCTTTAATCCCAGCACTTGTGAGATAGAGGCAGGTGGATCTCTGGGAGTTCAAGATCAGCTTTGTCTACATAATGAGTAGCAGGCCAGCCAGGGCAACCAGTGAGATCCTGTCTTAAAAACCTTTTTGAAAAAACAAAGTGAAACAAAACCAACTCAGGAACACATTAAGTCAGGTGTGGTGGCGTATGCCTTTAATCCCAGTATTAGGGAGTCAGAGGCAGGTGGATCTCTGGGAGTTTGAGTCCAGACTGGTCTACAGAGAGAGTTCCTGGATAGATAGGGCTACACAGAGAGGCCACGTCTCAGAAAAACAAAAATGAAATAACAACAACAAAAAACCCCCACATCAAGGCCTAGAGAGATGGTTCAGTGGTTAAGAGAAGGGTTCTTCAGAAGGGTTCTTCAGAAGGGTTCTTCAGAAGGGTTCTTCAGAAGGGTTCAGTTCCCAGCACCCACACGGCAGCTCACAACTGTCTGTAACTCCAGTTCCAGGGAAGCCTACACTATTATATAGACATACATGCAAGAAAAACACCAATGCATATTATATATATATATATATATAAAGGACCGGGCAGTGGTGGCGCACGCCTCTAATCCCAGCACTTGGGAGGCAGAGGCAGGCAGATTTCTGAGTTCGAGGCCAGCCTGGTCTACAGAGTGAGTTCCAGGACAGCCAGGGCTACACAGAGAAACCTTGTCTCGGGGAAAAAAAAAAAAGAAAGAAAGAAAGAAAAGAAAAGGAAACACATCAAAAAGATTGTTCCTTGTAATCAAACATTGCAGAGATGCAAGGCTGGACACAAATTAATAAATGTTATCCATAATCTATGTGGACTCAAGGATAGAAATCACATGGTTATTTCAGTAGATGTAGGAAACACTGTTGACAAAATCCAACATCCCTTCATAACAACAGGTATGATGAAATTATATTGGTAAATTTTCATGGGGATTTAACCCAGGTTCTCTGGAAAAGCACCCAGGGCTCCTAAATGCTGAGTCATCTCTCCAGCCCAAAGATAGTAATCTCTTAAGGGGGATGAACCCTAAGTTCCTAAGGAACACACATTTTGTCAGAAAGCATCAAAAAAGGCCTGAAGAAGATGCAGGCAAAGAATGTGAAGGCAGAGGGTGACGGTACCAAGGGCTCAAGGCCCTTGTCAAACCTAGTGAGGTCAAGCCCCTAACGCTGAAGAGTCCTAGCATGAGCTCTGACCAGTCCATGAATGTGTTTCCATCATCTACCTCAAACATGAAAAGTGAGATTCTTGGTTACATGGCCAGGGGTTCAGCCAAAGGCCAAGGCCTAATCCAGGGCGGAGACACCTCCTCCAGCTTAGGTGTCCAAAGTTGCCCAAGCACCTGTGAAGACCTCACAGCAAAGGATTCTGTCACTGTGAAAACTGATGGATTGGCACAACCACCCCTCATGGTTTTCAGGTACCTGCTGTGACCTTCACCATCCCCACCATCCCCCACAGGCACAGTTTCCATGTGCCACACCCCCAGACATAGTTTCCATGTGCCACACCCCCAGACATAGTTTCCATGTGCCTCCCCCCACAGGTACAGTTTCCACATGGCACCCCCAGGCACACAGTTTCCACCCAGGTGGGGTCTAAATAATTTCTACAACAGGCTGCTTGAGACCTTGTCTTAAAAAACTAGGACCAGGCCGGGGCGGTGGTGCCGCACGCCTTTAATCCCAGCACTTGGGAGGCAGAGGCAGGTGAATTTCTGAGTTCGAGGCCAGCCTGGTCTACAGAGTGAGTTCCAGAACAGCCAGAGCTACACAGAGAAACCCTGTCTCGAAAAACCAAAAAACAAAACAAAACAAAACAAACAACAACAAAAAAAAAACCCTAGGACCAGAAAGACAGTCCAGATGTAATGGTGCTTGTTGCGAAGGCTGATGGTATGAGAGACTGATCCCTACAAGTTTTCAACACACACACACACACACACACACACATACACTAAATAGTGTGATAGAAAGTTAAAAAAAAAAGCAATATTACAAGAACAAAAGAAACAAAACAACAGAAGTACTTTGCCTTGAGACCATCAGTCTAGAAGCTTCGCTGACACACCTGGACCGAGCTTTCTGCTTCCATGTAAGTGATGGTGACTATATCTTGCTCACTGCTGTTGATCAGAAAGTAGCCAGATCCTTCCACAAGGTTAAATATTTCCTATAGAAAAATCAGACAATGTTCCATTCTTATCGCTTCATAGACTAAAGGAGATGGCTTCAACTTAAAACAAGACCTGTGGGCAGAGGACAAAGAGCCACTGAGTGGCTCTAAAGACACTGTATTTCATTCCTCCTGTTGTGTCTGTGTGGTTTTTTCTTTTTTCTTTTTCTAAAGATTTATTTAGCCGGGTGGTGGCTGCGCACACCTTTAATCCCAGCACTTGGGAGGCAGAGGCAGGTGGATTTCTGAGTTCTAGGCCAACCTGGTCTACAGAGTGAGTGCCAGGACAGCCAGGGCTACACAGAGAAACCCTGTCTCGAAAAACAAACAAACAAACAAACAAACAAACATTTATTTAATTATATGTGCTGTCTGCATAGCAGAAGAAGGCATTGGATCCCATGAGACTAAAGTTATAGACAGTTGTGAGCAGCCATGTGGGTGTTGTGACTTAAACTCAGGACCTCTGGAAGAGTGTCCAGTGCTCTTCACTGCTGAGCCACCTCTCCAGCAGGGGACGTGTATTTGATTTTCAACAGCAGGTGAAGCATCTTCCAGCCTTCCCACAGTCCTCTCTGTTGAGCTAGTGTGGCTCACCTTCACATCAGGATGGTTGTAGATGGTGGCGTTCTCAGGCTGGACTGTGACATCCTCCACCAGGAGCAGTTCTATCCCCGCAGATCTTGGTGAGTTGGAAATCCCCTAGCCAAGAAGTGAGCACAGCAGGGAACAGTTGGGAACTTTCTAGCTAATGATTTAGAAAGGAGATCTTTTTTTCCATTAATTAATTTATTCACTTTACATCCTGATTGCAACCCCTCCCCTCCTTCCAGTCCTCCCTCACATTTCCTTCCTGTGTCCCCTCCCCTTCTCCTCTGAGGAGAGGGGGCCCCCCTGATGTGCACCCACCCTGCCACATCAATCACTGTAGGATGAGCATCCTCTCATACTGAGGCCAGACAAGGAGACCCAGTTAGAAACTTGAATTAATTTCTATTTCTTCTCTTTTTTCTCCCTTCCCTTCCCCTTCTTTCCTTCCTTCTTTAATTTTATTAGTTCCTAAATGAGAATTTCATTCAACATATTTTGATTATATCCCCCTCCCCCAAGTCTTCCCAGACCCCTTCTTTCCCTCCTACTCCAATGTTCCTTAGAGCCCCATTTCCTGGGTGTCTTTTTCTGTCTCTCTCTTACACACACACACACACACACACGCACACACACACCTGAGTTTTGAGATAAGATCTCACTAATTAGCCCAGGCTGGAATTCCAGACCTGTGCTCCCCATGCCAGGCCCTAATCTATATTCCTTAATCATAATTTCCACTCACTTTTGGGCTTTTCTTCCCTGAATAACCAGCAAAATTGACTCCAATGAGCACAGTCCCCTTTATCTGATGCACCTTAAGGATCTGATGGCCTAAAGCAGGAAAACACCGTGTCAAAACAGGTGTACCCACTGCAAACCAGACTCCAGAAAACTAATGTTTGTTTCAGGTTTTTACAAATGACATTTTATTGGGGAAAAATGCTGAAAGGGGAGAAATACACACAACAAATAGAATATTGGGTTTGTGCTGAACCTGCTATATAACTCCAAGCCAAATACTGATCTCTTAAGTCCTTGTGAAATTAGGCCAGGCAAAAACCTAAAATTCTTTCTTCCTGTAATGGCCTATAAATCCAAAAATGGGCTGAAAGCAAATATATGGGGACATTTTTTTGTGTATAAAATTTCAATTTACAAATAATAACAACAGTCTTTTGGGACCTTTACCTTTTTTATACAATTTATTTCTATTTTATGTGCATTGATATTTTCTCTGTATGTATGCCTGTGTGAGGCTATCAGAAGCCCTGGAACTAGAGTTACAGGCAGCTGTGAGCTGCCATGTGGTTGCTGGGAATTGAACCAGGGTCTTCTGGAAGAGTAGCCAGTGTTCTTAACCATTGAGCTCTCTCTCCAGCCCCCTGGGGCCTTTTCTTAGCTTTACTTATCTTTATACATATGGCAATCAGTCACTCAAAACATTAAAATGGAGCATTATTTATTATTTTTAATTTAAAATGTGTGCATGTGGTGGGGTGTTGCGGCGTGGCCTGTCGCTATGCACTGTAATGCTAAACTCTGTCTAGGTCTACATCTACGAGTGGATTCCCACGGTTACCAGCTTTTGTTGTACAAACCTTGTTCCTTCTAATGGTTAAATAAACTAATGGTTAAATAAAACTGGCTACAGCCAGTCCCTGGAGGGGTTAGAGGCAGGTGGGTTTTGAGTTACCTGGTTGGGAGTGGAGAAGAGAGAGGAGAGAGAGGAGAGAGAGGAGAGACCAGGGAGGAAGGAGGAAGAGCGAGAGGAGAGGAGGAAGCCGCTATGAGGGGAGATGGACAATGAGCACGTGGCCAGGAGAAGCAGCAAGTATCTGGAGTACACTGCTGGGGAAGTATCTAGGCCAGCAGTTACAACAGTAGATTAGGGGTTACACTCAGTAATTGTCAAGGCCAAATAAAATAACCATAGTCTGAGTCTCCTTTGTTTGTAAGCTAGTCAGGGATAAGCTTAAATTAGTTGTATTACATTTTGGTATATCTTATGTCAGGAATCAAACTAAAATAATCTGAGACAAGTTACAGCATAGAGAGGTACAACCCAATGTAGATTTGAAGCCACCGCTGCTTGGGACCAGCTGGACTACAGCTCCTGGGAAGACTTTGAACTCAAACTGCCACTGACAGAAACACAGGCTGCTGTTCTCCCAAGAGCTGCATGCTGCTCTGGAAAGCCAGCACTCTGCTTGACACACATAAGCATAGCTTATGCTAAGGCCCATGGGGAAAAACAGCAGCCTAATCTGGGCCCGCTGAGTCCCCAGCGCATGTGTGTGTGGGGTTAGGTCTCTCTTCCCAACATACTGGTCTTTGAACTCAGGTCACCATTGTGAGAGCAGGCTCCTTTACCTGTTGAACCAACTTGCTGTACCTCTTTTTCTTCCTTCCTTTCCTCTTCCCTTTCTTCTTCCCTTTCCCTTCCTTTTCCCTTCCCTTTCCCTTCCCCTCTTCCCCTTCTTCCCTTTCCCCTTCTTCTTTTTCCCCTTCTTCTTCTTCCCCTTCTTCTTCCCCCTCTTCTTCCCATTCCCCTTCCCCCCTTCCCCTTCCCCTCCTCCCACCCCCTCCCTCTGACCCCCACCCCCCCCCCCCAACCCAACCCCA
>NW_021620768.1:3427010-3450541 GCF_004785775.1 Grammomys surdaster | reverse complement strand
CCCTCCCCTCCCCTCCCCTCCCCTCCCCTCCCCTCCCTTCTCCTCCCCTCTTTGAGACAGGGTTCTCACTGGATAACCTTGGCTGGCCTCAAACTCACAGAGACTACATCTGCCTCCTGAGTCCGAGATTAAAGACTATGCCTTCTGAGCCCCGTTACAGCATGTGCTTCCACAGGAGACTCAGAATATTTACTTCAGCCCGGGAGTAAAGAAAGATATAACATTCCTAGATTCCCTAGAGACAACGTTTAGTTCAATGTAGATGAGGAAAAGCCAAAAGAACAGGGTATAGAGAGAGAGCAAGGGGAAGGGGAGATCCTGTTATGTTTAATGATGGGAGTTACTGGGAGCTGTGGGAACCGCTCCCGGTTGGAGTGCTTACATAACTTTTGAGGTGAGTGCTGTCCCACTGAGCAATGTCTACAGCTCCCTCAGATTAACTTTGTATTTCATAGCTTTGTAATTTTGAGTCAGGGTCTTATGTAGTTTATGCTTATTTTGGATTCGCTATGGAGGCTGAAACACGGCCATGACTCTTGATCCTCCTGTTTTGACCTCCTGGCTTCTGGGACAATCTGTGATTTTATCATATCTTGTTTATGAGGTACGGAGGATCAAACCTACATTTTTACACATGGTAAATGATCAGGCTCCCAAATGACCTCTCTTCTTTTCCTCTCCTTTTCTACCAGCCCCCTCTTGATTTCTTGGACTGGGGATAGAATGCAGGATCTCACATATGCTCTACGTATGTTCGATCACTGGACAACACTGTCAGTCCTACCTCTGTGTTTTTCTATACATACACACAAATATCAAAGATGAAAGACAACATGATAAAATTTAGAATGAAACAATTGCTCCTAAGGAAGCAACGTGAACAATTTAGTAACGCCCTGTGGCATTTGCAAGCTGTATACGGTACCATGCAGTCGGGTCTGCCCACTGCCATCATCTCTGGCTACCATCTCCACTGACTTAGAATCTTCAAAATGCGCTAGCGTCTCATTGGAAGATTTCCATTCTAGCATCAATGAGCTGAAATTATCAAACTTCCTCCCATGCTGATCAAATACTGCCAGTTCTAGGACTGAGTCCCTCAAGCTGGACACAGGAATCTGCATGAAAATAAAAGGTCATAAAAATTAGGGGTCATCAGGTCAGCCCAGTGGGTAAAGGCCCTTGCCACAAAATCCTGGATTCTATCATTGGAACTCACAAAAAGGTGAAAAGAGAGAACCAACTTCACAAAGTCGTCCTCTGACTGCCACACACAAACCATGGTAACCATGTCCACACACACACTACATGGATGCATACAGTAATTTACTTCTAAAACATTGAGGAGCCTTAGGGCTGACAAGCTATCTTTGAAGAGAGGTCTTATGTCTCCTCTCCTCTTTCCATTTTGGTATTTTTAACTGTGCCTGGTCAGCAATTGATAGCATGTGGTGTTATGTGTTTTTTCTTTCTCTTTTCTTTCTTCCACATTTTCAGGGGGCTGGGGCAGGTTTTGTTTGTTTGTTTTTGTTTTTCGAGACAGGGTTTCTCTGTATAGCCCTGGCTGTCCTGGAACTCACTCTGTAGACCAGGCTGGCCTCAAACTCAGAAATCCTCTTGCCTCTGCCTCTCAAGTGCTGGGATTAAAGGTGTGTGTCACCACTGCCCGGCAGGGCAGGTTTTTTATTTATTGCATTTTGTTTCCGAATGATGTAGCTATCATGGCACTTTAACTCCACAAAAAATATTTCCTAAGAGAGAACATTTTTCTATGTAAACAAAAAACCCCAATATTTTACTTAAGAAAAAATATTTTTTCTAGTTTTATTTTTTGCCTTTGTGTGTGTGTGTCCATGTGCATGCCCATGCACATGTGCGCAGGTATTCACTGAAGGTTTGTTGTTTTGGATAGGTTTGGCCCCCATAGACTCTGTGTTTGAATGCTTGGCCCATAGGGAGTGGAACTATTAGGAGGTATGGCCTTGTAGGAGAAAGTGTGTCAGTGTGGAGGCGGGCTTTTAGTTCTCACACAGTCAAGCTCTGCCTGATGAGGCAGATAGTCTCCTCCTGTTGCCTGTGGATCAAAATGTAGAACTCTCAGCTCTTTTTCCAGCACCATGTCTGCCTGCATACTTCCATGTTTCCCACCATGATGATAATGGAGTAAACCTCTGAAACTGTAAGCCAGCCCCAATTAAGCATTTTCCTTTATAAGAGTTGCCTTGGGGGCTGGTAAGATGGCACTGACTGCTCTTCTGGAGGTCATGAGTTCAAATCCCAGCAACCACATGGTAGCTCACAACCATCCGATGTTTTCTTATGGGTGTCTGAAGACAGCTACAGTGTACTTATATATAATAAATAAATAAAAACCTTTGGGCTGGAGCAAGGAATGAGAGCAGAGCAAGAGGGAGAAGGGAAAGGGGAGAAAAAAGTTGCCTTGGTCATAATCTCTTCGAAACGATAGAAACCCTAACTAGAATAGGAGTGGTCATTGGCTCTTCTGGAGCTGGAGTTACAAGTGGTTGTAAGCTGCCTGATATGGGTTCAGGTCAAGACAGGGTTTCTCTGTGTAGCCCTGGCTGTACTGGAACTCACTCTGTAGACCAGGCTGGCCTCGAACTCAGAAATCTGCCTGCCTCTGCCTCCCAAGTGCTGGGACTAAAGGCGTGCGCCACCACTGCCTGGCAAGCAGCAGCAAGAATTCTTAACCACTTATCCACCTCTCCAACACCTCATGCTTAAGAATGTTGACATATGTTCTGGAGAGTTTGGGCAGTGGATTTTAAGAGTGCTTGTGCTGCAAGCAAAGGACCTAAGGTTCAAATCCCCCAAACCCTCATAAATTCTGGTACAGTATATATATGTCTGCAATCCTAGCACCCTTTCAGGGAGACAGGAGATAGAAAAAAGCAAATCCCTGAAGCTACAAGGTAGCTATTTAGCAGATGTAGTGGTGAAGAAGAGAAGACCCTGATTCAAACATGATGGAAGACAAAGGCTGACCCCTATGGTTGCTCTCTGACCTCCACTGTATGTCACAGCCCAAGTATGCCAACATGCACACACACAGAAAGATGAAAAGGAAGAGCATCAACAATATTAATGGAGTGTCATTAAATACAGAGTCAACACTTCAGTTCTGAAAATATTCCTCCAAATGTCTTTTACATCTTTTAGGGTTTTTATTGATTTATTTTTTTTAAAAAATTTCATCTTTATTCATGTATATTCATGGATACCTAAGTGTGTGTGTGTATGTGAGCCATGTATCTGCAGGTGCCCAGAGAGGCTAGAAGAGGGATCCCCTGGAGCTGGAGTTACAGGAGTGAGTCTCCTGACATGGGTGCTAAGAATTGAACACAGGTCTTCTGGAAGAGCAGCAAGTGTTCTTAGTTGCTGAGCCACCTTTCTTGTCTTGATGTTTTTAAAATTATCTATCTATCTATCTATCTATCTATCTATCTATCTATCTATCTATCTATCTATCTATCTTTTGGTTTTTCAAGACAGGGATTCTCTGTGTAACCCTTGTGCTTTTTTTTTTTTTTTTTTTTTTTTTGGTTTTTCGAGACAGGGTTTCTCTTTGTAGTTCTGGCTGTCCTGGAACTCACTCTGTAGACCAGGCTGGCCTCGAACTCAGAAATCCGCCTGTCTCTGCCTCCCAAGTGCTGGGATTAAAGGCGTGCGCCACCACCGCCCGGCATAACCCTGTGCTTTGCTTTTCAAACTCAAAGACCCACCTGTCTCTGTCTCCCCAGTGCTTCGATTAAAGGTGTACACCACCACTGACCCAGTTGTTTGTTTTGGTTTTTTGAGAAAGGGTTTATAGTGGTTTAAATAGGTTTTGGCCACATTCATGTGTTTAAATGCCTGGCCCACAGGGAGTGACACTATTAAAAGGTATGGCCTTGTTGAAATAGGTGTGGCCTTGTTAGAGGAAGTCTGTCACTGTGGGGTGGACTTTGAGGGGGGTCTATGCTTAAGATTCACCCAGTGTAGAAGAGATCCTCTTGCTGACTGCCTGAGGAAGCCAGTCTCCTGTTGCTGTCTTTGGATCAAGATATAGAACTCTTGGCTCTTCCAGCACCAAGTCTGCCTGGATGCTGCCATGTTTCCCACTGTGATGACAATGGACTAAAACTTTGAAACTGTAAGTCAGACTCAATTAAATGTTTTCCTTTATAAAACTTGCTTTGGTCATGGTGTCTCTTCACAGCAACCCTAACTAAGACAGAGTTTGTCTATATAATATCCCTGGCTGTCCTGGAACTTGCTTTGTAGAACAGGTTGGCCTTGAATTCACAGAGATCCACTTGCCTCTGACTTGTGAGTCTGGGATTAAAGGTGTACAACACTATGCCCAATCTTATGCAGCCTTGGCTGATTTTCCTACCTCCACCTCCAAAACTCAGGGCGTGAACCACTATTCCCAGCTTTATATCTGTCTTAAGTTTGATCACAAGGTTATCTAAGATGCATATTTTATTTTGTTGCTTTATCTCTTTAGATTCCCTTATTCTACGTTCCTGGAAGCAAGGGGTGTAACTCAGTTAACAGAATGTTTGTTGAGAATGCACAAGACATGACTTTGATGCCTAGAACAGCATAATAAAAAATGAAGACAAGAGGATCAAGAAGTTCAATGTTATCATGTTTTGTGGGTACCAGGTACACAGATGGTGCACAGAAATACAGGCAGGCAACACCTTACAAAGAAAAAAATTCTGTCTCCATGGAGGCCAGAAGAGGATATTGGATTGCCTAGAACTGAGTTACAGATGGTTATGAGACACCATGCAGGAAATGATCAAACCTAGGTCCTTTGGAAAAGCAATCAATGCTCTTAACTGCTGAGCAGTTTTTCTTCCTCCTTTTCCTCCTCCTCCTTTCTTTCTTTTTCTTTTCTTTTTTTTTTCTTTTTGGTTTTTCGAGACAGGGTTTCTCTGTGTAGCCCTGGAACTCACTCTGTAGACCAGGCTGGCCTTGAACTCAGAAGTCCGCCTGCCTCTGCCTCCCAAGTGCTGGGATTAAAGGCGTGCACCACCACTGTCCGGTCTCCTCCTCTTTTCTTTGGGGGTGTGTGGCAGGGTTTTGAGATATGGTTTTTCTATGTAGCCCTGGTTGTCCTGGGACTTGCTCTGTAGACCAAGCTGGCCTTAAACTCAGAGAGTTGCCTCCCTCTGCCTCCCTAGTGCTGGGATTCAAGTCATGTACCACCACCACCTGGCTTATAAAACTTATGTCTTCCCCCCCTCCTTTTTTTTTTTAAAAAAAATAGACAGGGTTTCTCTGTGTAGCTTTGACTGTCTTGGAACTCATTCTGTAGATCAGGCTGGTCTTGAACTCACAGAGATCTGCCTGACTCTGCCTCTGCCTCTCCAGTGCTAGGATTAAAGGGAAGCACCAGCACTACCCCAATTCTCTTCCTTCTTGGGCTGTCTAGAACAACAAGATTCTTAGTGTAATGGCCAGCTGGTCTACCCTCATGCTTCTAAAAATTTTGAAACAAGTCACAGACTGTAGCTAATTGCCATGGCTTATAAATGTACAGTCCTAAGTAAGAAAGTTTTAGATTTCCCTTCTCCCACTTCTCTCCATCTCTCTCTCCCTTTTCCTCATCTTCTCTCTCTGCTGCAGGAGATTTGATCACATTGTGAAACCTGAGATTGTGTTATTTACTAAAACAAACAAACAAACAAACAGACAAACCTGCTTCTAGTTATGTGGCTCAGCCTTTAGCATACACTTTAATCTCATACAATGAAGATAAAGTTAGTTTGAAGAAGGAAGCACCCATGTTTGAAAGTGATGTCTAATTTAGTGCCAGACAAAGTGATGAATCAGAGAAAGATTTGTCAGAATGAGTCAGAGATAGGATCCGCCCAACTCACAAGAAGAGACAGGAAGGCGAGGCAGCTTAAGGGAGAGCAGAGAGAGAAAAGAAGAGGCAGTTTTACTGGAACAGTGGTACAGACACAGGTTCCAGAGAGAGAATAAGCTAGACACAGGAAAAAATCAGAAATAGCCAGAGAACGAGAAGGAGCCAGAAGATTAGAACACATTGCCAGAGTCAGTATGTGGCCAAAGAGGGCAAAAAGTTAGGGGGCAAGAGAGAAGACAGATTGAATCAGTCAGCTGGAGAGGAGTTTAAGTCAGAGCAGTTGAGTTGAATCAGCTAACCAGATCTCAGAAAGACTGGGTGAGCTTATTCAGTAGTAAGTCTCAGAGACTGAAAACATTCTAGGTCTAGATTAGATTATATGGAGGCTAGAAGTTTCCAGGACTAGGCCTAGGTTAGCAGGCTGAGGTAGTAAGCCTTCCATGATAACAATTACTACAGGAGAATAAAAAATACTTTTCCCTCTCTCTGTCTGTCTCTGTCTGTCTCTGTCTCTGTCTGTCTCTCTCTCTCTCGTGTGTTTGTGTGTGTGTGTGTGTGTGTAAGCATGCATACAGTGGCATGCATGTGAGGGAGGTCAGAGGACAGCTTTTGGGAGTTTGTTCTTTCCATCTACCATGTAAATACTGTTGACCAAATTCAGATTGTCAGACTTGGAGGCAAGAGCTAGGCCTCTTGCCAGCCCTTTGGTTTTTTGTTTGTTTGTTTGTTTGTTTGGTTTTGTTTTTTTGACATACTCTTATTTAGCCAGGCTGGCCTTGAACTCCCAGGTGTCCTGCCCTCTCCATTTTCAGCTAAGGCTGTTTGAAACAGTTTATACAAGGCTTTTGCAATTGCAAACCTCAGTGAAACATTTCTGCTTGGGTCAGGAGGAAGCATCCCTCCAGTGGGGGGCTGCAATGACTGTGCTAAGAAGCAAGGCTTTGAATGATCCAAAGCACAGTGGTGGGTCTGGGGCTGGAAGCAAAGCTATGATTGGGATTGGTCTGAACACCCTTTCCTATGCCATCTATGAAGTCCGTGAGTTTGAGGCCAGCCTGGTCTATAGAGCTAGTTCCAGGATAGCTAGAGATACTCCGAGACTCTGACTCAAAACAAAACCTATAAACTGGGACCCAGAAATCTTGCATAAGCTGATGATTTGGCCAAGCAAGTTTATTAAGAAGCACAGCATCGGAGCTGGAGAGATGGCTCAGCAGTTAAGGGCACTGGCTGTTCTCCCAAAGGTTCAATTCCCAGGACCCACAGGGCAGTTCACAGCTGTCCATAATTCCAATTCCAGGGACTCTGGCATCCTCATACGGACATGCATACAAGTGAAACACCAATGCACATAAAATAAAAATAAATAAATCTTAAAAAAAAAATAAGCTCAGCATCATATAATCTTTGCTGGGCCGGGAGAATAGCCAAGGTCAGCAGGGAGCTGAGTCAGACAGTGTTGGCAAAGAGTACACAGCTGCCTTGGAACTGATAACCACAGTTGAGGGGGGAAGAGTCCGAAGTGTCCAGTGCCTAGACATTGTAGCCTTGACACTTTGGAGGCACTGGCTCCAGCTCTAGACTGGCCTTGCCAAGTCTGCTCATGGACAGGGACACAGAACTAAAGTTCCCTTTGTCCTTTTATCAGGGCCTCTGAGGAAGCCTTGGGTTGGTCTGTTACTTGGTTCCCAGTTGGTAGAACTGTTTGGGAAAGATTAGGAGATGTGGCCTTGTTGGAGAAGGTGTCACTGGGAGCTGAGGTGGGCTTTGAAGTTTCTAAAGACTGGCGCCACCTCCAGTGTTCCCACTGTGTCTCCTGCTTGCAGCTCAAGATATAGGCTCTCCGTCCTTCCTGCTGCTAGGCCTTTTTATGCCACCAGAATCTTTTCTAATTTACTTGGTGATTTGTTCTTTGACCATTTGTTGTTGTCTGAAAGCTCTCTCATGCCAGGCGGTGGTGGTGCAAGCTGCAGGCCTTTAATCCCAGCACTTGGGAGGCAGAGACAGGCAGATTTCTGAGTTTGAGGCCAGCCTGGTCTACAGAGTGAGTTCCAGGTCATCCAGGGCTACACAGAGAAACCCTGTCTCGAAAAACCAAAAAACAGCCGGGTGGTGGTGGTGCACGCCTTTAATCCCAGCACTTGGGAGGCAGAGGCAGGCAGATTTCTGAGTTTGAGGCCAGCCTGGTCTACAGAGTGAGTTCCAGGTCATCCAGGGCTACACAGAGAAACCCTGTCTCGAAAAACCAAAAAACAGCCGGGTGGTGGTGGTGCACGCCTTTAATCCCAGCACTTGGGAGGCAGAGGCAGGCAGATTTCTGAGTTCGAGGCCAGCCTGGTCTACAGAGTGAGTTCCAGGACAGCCAGGGCTATACAGAGAAACCCTGTCTCGAAAAACCAAAAAAAAAAAAAAAAAGAAAAACCAAGAAACAAAAAAAAGAAAGCTCTCTCACAGATCTGCCCAAAGGTGTCTCTCTTCTAAGATGCTGGATCTGTTAAGTTGGCTATATCACTATTGGCCATTACAGATCACACTCACCAATCTCTGGCTGAGGATTCATTTATATTGCCTGGATAGAAACCATGGGTAGCCGGGCGGTGGTGGCGCACGCCTTTAATCCCAGCACTTGGGAGGCAGAGGCAGGCGGATTTCTGAGTTCAAGAGTTCGAGGCTAGCCTGGTCTACAGAGTGAGTTCCAGGACAGCCAGGGCTACACAGAGAAACCCTGTCTCAAAAAAACAAACAAAAAAAAAAAAACAAGAAAAAAAGAAACCATGGGTAGGCAAGAAGCTCTGTCAGATGCTGGTCTCTAGAGCCTTTACTCCCCTCTGTGTCTGACAGATACATGTGGAAGCTGTGGTAAGGGGCACCTTCAGTGTTTCAGTTGCTGTGTTGCTGTTGAGTGTAAGGACACTTAGTCCCTGGGCTGGCTAGCTTTATGTCAACTGGACACAAGCTAGAGTCATTTGGGAAGAGGAACTCTAACTGGAGAAAATTCTTGCACTAAAACATATAGGATATAGTAACAGGGTCTTCCTCATCTACAAAGAGAGTATGAAAGGCAGGGGGAGAGGAGGCAGTAGTACACATCTGTAATCCCAACACTTAAGAGGCTGAGGTAGGAAGAGTGCAAGTTTATGGCCAGTCTGGTTTGCCTAGAGAGGGATTACCTCTGTGTCACCACGCCTGGCTTTAGTTACCACCAGTCTTCATGGTACATTTGCAGGAGAAGTAATTTTCTGACTTAAGCTATAATGCTAACAGTAGATCTGATGGGGAGATGTTAGAAAAACAACTTAGAGGCTATTCTGAGAGAGGGTCAACTCTGAAGCTACAATTCTCTACAAACACAACAGCGCCTCTCACTTTGATGGACAGAAGCTGTATTTCAGATCTCTTATCCTGAAACCATCTGAGACTGTTGGAAAGTCCTGCTGCAAAGGTGGAAGTCTGACATTACAGGATAGCCCTGAGCTCAGTGTAAAATGGCAGACTCCCTTGGTTAGCAAGGCTTCCTTTTCTTCATGTGGGGGATCCCAGACTCCACACCCTATACCTGTGGACTGTCACGTAGCCTTGGTTAGACTACAGGTTTGCTTCCTTTCTCTCAGTAAGAAAGATAAGAACCAGTTCAGCTAGCACCTGAAATTCCTGGACTGCTTCCCCATGTCGATGTGGTATCTCAGTACCTTATCCATCTGCCTATGACCTTGTCTACCCTGACATAAATGTTTACTATACTAGAGAACTGTGGCTGCAGACAGTTGACCCTCTCTCAGAATAACCTGTAAGTTGTTTTACTAGTATCTCCCCTATCGTATCTACTGTTTGCATTATAGCTAAATCAGAAAAATTACTTCTGTAAATGTACCATGAAGACTGGTGGTAAACAGCAAAACAGAAAAGTTATATAGTTCCCCAAAACTATATAACTCTTGATTCACCCAAAGTAAAGTTGATTTGTCTCCCCAAAGCTGGTCCCAGTGTATTGTTATTGTTTTTCATACCCACAGGGATTCTGAATCACCCTACTGACCCCCTCCCCGCGTACACACACCCTGTTTCCCCTGCTTCATTTGCTCTTGTGGGTGGAAACCAGCAGAGATCCCCGATCCCCTGTCCTATGAAACAATAGTGTCATGTGTATTAGGAGCACAGTCTGCACTTACCAGTTGCTTGTTGTACTGTGGCAGAGGACATGGCTGGGTGCCAGCTGGCACTTTGTACATTGGTGTCACCAACATACTGGCAGGATGGGCACAGATGAAGCGCACCTGCACCTTTTCCACAGAGGGACTAGGGTTTAGGACTCCTGGGTGATTCCCAATCCGTAAAGTGAGAACCTTTAAGGAAACATCAGCGAGTTATTTGTGTGTAGACCCTTGATGTCGGTCATATTGAACTAAATGTGTCAGGATTATTCAAATTCCAGAGGAGCCCTTTTGGATATGATAATCAAACAAATCCTTTAAAGGATTTCCCACTGCACACTAAATAATCTAATTTTTAAAAAAATGGTAGAAAGTAATCAAGAACGATATTGTTGGCCTTTATACAGATAGAAATCTAGTGGGACTGCCTGCACACAGCCACACACTACACAATCATGTACACAGACACATAGACACACACACACTCATACACACACAAAGAGGCCTAGGAATACAGCTCAATGGTAGACTAGCTTTCTCAAGGCACTAAAGTCAATCCTCAGGAAAAGAATAAACACAAAGAGCAACAGCCAGGAGTCCTGGCACACCTGTACTTCAGCACTACAATGTGGAGGCAGGAGGATCAGGACATCAAGCTTATTTTCAGCTGCATAGCTAGTCTGAAGCCAGCATGAATTACATGACCCTGTCACAAAATAAAATCAAAGCATACTATGGAAATTTTAAGACAAATGGAACTTAAAATATCTAACTTTGGCTGGCAGTGACACTCCTGTAATTCCAGCATTCAAGAGGCAGAGGCAGGGGGATCACTGCAAGTTCAAGGTCAGCCTGTTCTCCATAGTTAGTTCCATGCTAGCTGTCTATATAAAGTGAAACTTTGTTTCCAAAACAAGCTGGGCATAGTGGCACACACCTTTAACCCCACGGCTTTAGAGGGAGAAGCAGGTAGACCTCTGTGAGTTTGAGGTCAGCCTAGTCTACATAGCAAGTTCTAGGATATCCAGGGCTACATAGAGAGACCCTGTCTCAAAAACAAACAAACCCACAAAACCAACAAGCAAACAACAACAAAAAGCAAAAGAGCCATCAGCTCAGCAAGATGGCTCAGCCAGTGGAGGCACTTGCTGCCAAGCCTGAATACCTGAGTTCAATTCCCAGGACCCACCTGTAAAGGGAGAGACCTGATTCGTGCAAGTTACCCCATGGCCTCCTTGTACACTCTGAGGTACATGTACCATGGTTTGCATGTGTCCCCCACAAATGAATTTTAAAAGAAATATATAAATTTAACCAAATTTCTTTAGTCTTTTTCTTCAACAAATCTTGTTCTATTGGTGTCTTACTTTAGTTTATTTTTCTGTTTAGAGTTTACTTTATATTTATTTATTTCATGTATATTGAGTATTCAGCCTGCATCCGAGCACTTGGGAAGATTAGAAGAGGGTTACTGGTTCTCTCTGGGTTTCACCGAACACTCCATGCACGTGTTACTCCCAAAGGATTACACATGTGCACATAAAGTACATGAAACTACAAAGCTCATACAAACAACCGGCAGCAGGGCTGGCAGGATGGTTCAGTGGGTAAGGGAACTCGATGGCAAGCCTGACGACCCACATGGTAGAAGGAGAAAACTCCCGCAAGTTGTCCTCTGACCTTCAGACTCACATGTGTGCACACACACAAGTAAATAGATGAGCAAGTAAATAAATAAATAAGCCAATTAATTAATGTGGTCGAAAGCATTATCCACTTCATCCTAGTTTCTGAACAGACGAGACTAGTGGCTTCTATGTGGTTACATACAGAACAGTTATTTCCTTGTTGTAAACAACACGAAGGGGGGTTATTAAGAGAGAGAGAGAGAGAGAGAGAGAGGGCAGAAAGGTAGAGGAGTAGAGGTCGGCCATGACCACGTGGAGAGAGGGGGAAGGGAAGGGGGGAAAGGAGAGGGAAGCCTGCAGGCATGGGGCCAAGGGGGCAAGAGAGGAGCAAGAGAGCGAGGAGGGGGCAGGCAGCCCCTTTTATAGTGGGCAGGCCTACCTGGCTGTTGCCAGGTAACTGTGGGGAGGAGGTAACTGCGGAGGTGGAGTTTAGACAGAATACTAACAACAGAGACCAGAAGATGGATGATCTCTTGGAGCTACAGTTACAGGCAATTATGAACCACCTCAACTCAAGAACTGTGGTAGCTTGTATAGTCAAAATTCCAGTATGAATGGGGAATGGGAGCCCCAAGGTCCCAGACCTCTATAGCAGGAGTTTTTAGCAGGTAGTTACTGAGGGAGAGAGAGTATCTCTTCTTCAGAGGATGTGGCTGCTAGTAGGTTGCTTATACCCTAGTGAGTAGCCACACACCCAGGTGAATATGAGCACCACTAGTTGGACCCACTGAGTAATTAACAATACTTCACCCAGAGGCCATCAGAGGGCAGGAGGCAGCTTCCTCCACCTCTCCCTGCTCTATTCCTTTGAGGAAGAGTCTTGCTTTGAATCTGGAGCCCTGCGGCTTGAAGGAAAGGGCATGTTTATTTTTTCCAGTAAGCCAGAAGTTCCAGCAATCATGCCAACCCAGCCCACTCAGTGTTGGGGTTACAGGTGTGTGTGGGACCACAACAGTCTTATTACATGGGTGCTGGGATCCTAACACTGGTGTTCACAATTTCAGAGATATTGCTCTTAGCCCCAGAGCCATCTCTAATCTTGAAGCTTATTTTTATTAGAAAAACCTTAGCAGAAATGAGTGAATAGAAACATTTCTGTTAGTAAGGGCGCAGAGAGGAGACTCTGCACAATGGCTGGCAGGAATGTGAAATAGTTCTGATGCTGCAGAGAGGTGTGGCAGTTCCTTCAAAACATCATCGACAGGATTACTGCAGGAGCCAGCAATTCTACTTCTGCTTCTCCTGCTCCTCCCCAGACAGGGTTTCTCTGTGAGTCCCTGACTGTTCTGAAACTCTATAGTCTAGGCTGGTCTCAAACTCAGAGATCTGCCTGCTTTTGCCTCTGAGTGCTGGGATTCAAAGTGTGTCATTACCGCCTGGCTGCAATTCCACTTCTTTTTTTTGGGGGGAGGGGATTTCCAGACAGGGTTTCTCTGTATAGCCCGGGCTGTCCTGGAACTCACTCTGTAGACCAGGCTGGCCTCGAACTCAGAAATCTGCCTGCCTCTGCCTCCCAAGTGCTGGGATTAGAGGTGTGCGCCACCACTGCCCAGTGCAATTCCACTTCTTGATAACTGTGGCATTGAGGGGAAGGGTCTTAAGCTATATTCTGTTAAACTTTCCTCCTTTCCCTCCCTCCCTCCCTCCCTCTCTCCCTCCCTCCCTCCCTCCCTCCCTCCCTCCCTCCCTCCCTTCCTTCCTTCCTTTCTTGAAACAAAGTTGCCTTATTCTAAATTTGAGGCTGGCCTCAAATTCATGGCAATCCTCCTGACTCAGCCTCCCAGGTCCTAAGATACTCAGAGGAGCCAGCACACCTGGTTTGAGATGTTTTTATAACCACATTAACAGCAACTCTTCTTCTGTTTTTGTTTTGTTTTATTGTTTTTCGAGACAGGGTTTCTCTGTGTAGCCCTGGCTGTCCTGGAACTCACTCTGTAGACCAGGCTGGCCTCGAACTCAGAAATCTGCCTGCCTCTGCCTCCCAAGTGCTGGGACTAAAGGCGTGCGCCACCACTGTCCGGCCACAGCTCTTCTTTATAACAGCCAAAACACGGGAGCAGCCGGACTGTTGATCGGTGAATGATCGCATGGATACACACACATGCATGCACTGAAATATTATGAAGCCTTAAAAAGGAAGAAAGCCAAGCAGGATGAAACATGCTTCTCATTCTAGCACATTCCTTCTAGGATGAGAAGAAATTCAAGGTGAGTCTTGGTTATAAAGCAGGTTATAAGCCAGCCTGACCTATCTGAGCTCCTGTCTAAATAAATAAATAAACAATTTTTTAAGGTTGGAAATTCTAACATGGTACTACCGAGATTTGACAGCATTGTGCTAAAATACATCAACCATAAAATAAAAAATAGCATATGATTTTACATAAATGAGGTGCTTAGACTCCAAGTCACAGAGACAGACAGAAGGACGGTGGGTGCTAAGGTCTAAAATAAAACAGCTGTGGGGAGATGGTTTCAGTTCTGTAAGATGAGAGGATGTGGACCCGCTCCCCTGGACCAAAGCATTGCTTCTGGGTACAGTCCCTGTGGCAACGACAAAACACCCTGATTAACACGTTAAGGGAGAAAGGGCTTGTTTGGCTCACAGTCCATTATCACAGGGATTTAGGTCAGCAGAAACTTACAGCAATCTCATTACATCCAAATGATGAGGATGCATCATGAGCAAAGCACAGAGCCCGTGTGTGCGTGCTAGTGATCTGCTTGCTCGCCCGTGTGTGCGTGCTAGTGATCTGCTTGCTCACTTGTCCCTTTTCACTGAGTCTAAGCCCCTGTCTCAACTCTATGAAAAAAAAAGTATATCTCTGGGCGGTGGTGTCACACACCTTTAATCCCAGTACACAGGAGGCAGAGGCAGACAGATCTCTGAGTTCTAGGCCAGCCTGGTCTACAGAGCTAGTTCTAGGACAACCACAGTGCTATACAGAGAAACCCTGTCTCACAAACAAACAAAATCCCTCACTGGCATGTCTGCAGCACCCTAATGTCAACGGTTCCTCATTGAGACTTCCCTCCTAGGGAATTCTATGTTGACTCAAGTCTCTAAACGAAACTAACCATCACAGGGGCTGGAGACACGGCTGAGCAGTTAGAAGTGCAGACTGGTTTTGTAGAGAACATGACTTCAGTTCCCAAACCACATGTCAGGTGGCTCACAATCACCTGCAATTCCAGCTTCAGGGGATCTGAAACCACCAGCTTCCACTAGGGACCTGCACCCACATCCACACATCCACACCTCTGTACCTTTCTTCTTAGAGGAATGTTCACAAGCCAATATGAACTCAATGACAGATACCACACTTGGGGCTGAGGAGACAGCTCAATGGACATAGCATTTACTGTGTAAATGTGGGGGACTGGAGTAAAGAAACAACCTAAAAGCCAAAAAGGTTTGGTAGCCTTCTGTAAACCCAAGACCAGAGGCAGGGTCTCAGGAGCAAGCTGGCTACCCAGACCAGCTGGAATTGGCAAGCTCCACCTTCATCGAGAGACCTTGCTCGTAAATAAGATAGGTAGTGATTGAGGAATTGACCCCCATGTCAATTTTGGGCTGAACAGGCACTTTCACATGTGTGCCCACACATGTGTGAAAACACTCTTACATGTGTGTGTCACACATGGGGCACATGTAAAGAACAAAACCAATTCAGAAAGCTTGAGAAACTCACAAGAAAGTTGTGAGAGTGGTGTGATGGATCACACCTTCAGTCCTAGTTGGTGTGGTGGATCACACCTTCAGTCCTGGTAGTAGGGAGGCAGAGGCAGGTGGATCCCTGTAAATCTAGACCAGCCTAGTCTATACAACAAGTTCTGGAACAGCCAGAGGTAAATCGAGAAACTCTGTCTCAAACAAAACAAAACAAACAAACAAAAATCCAAACAAAACAAAAAAGAAACAAAATCAAACCAAATTAATAAGTAAACTCTAAAAGTTAAAAACAAAAATACTGAAGACAGGAGCTAGACAGACAGCTCAGTGATTAAGAGCACAGTGCATATACACACATGAAGGCAAACACACATACACATAACTAAAAACATCTTTAAAAAGAGTATAATACTACAAGCTGCAACAGTAAACTAATGATAGAAAAAGGCTGTTTTCTTACTTGTTCCCCTAGCTCTAGGCACAGGATGCGGTAGACATACTGGTTCTGCTTCCTTTTTGCTGGCAGCCGGACTTCTGTTACCCTAATGGCCTCTGCCTTCTCCATAGTCAGCTCCAAAAAAAATCGGGATGGCTCCAAGATCCACGGATGAGGGCCCCCTTCAAATACCATTTCTTTCACAGACTGCCATGTCACCAAAGCCACTTCCACAGGGTTTAGAGCCTGAAACAAATTAGTCCATATATAGTTAGGATGTATTTTGTTTATCTGTTTAGACAGTAGGTCTCCCACACTATTTAAACATCTGATCCTCCTGCCTCTACTTCCCTTGTGCCTGGATTACCAATGTGTCCTGCTATGTTTTTAAAATATAGTATCTTTTGAAATGAAAATTCAATACTTCCCCCTCCTTCTTCTCCCTCCAAACCCTCCTATGTATTCCCCTTGCTCTCTTTCAAATTTGCGACCTCTTCTTTCCTGGTTGTTGTTATACAAAGCGTTTTTTAATTATAATTTTTTTAGACAGAGTCTCTTCTTTATTATAGTTATTGTTTTTGAGACTATAATCTTTTGGGCTCATTTTTATTATTTATTTATTTTGAGAACAGGTTCTTATTATGTAGAAAACAACTTAGTTGCCCTAGACCTTGCTATGTAGACCAGGCTGACCTCAAACTCATAGATACTCATCTGCCTCAGCTTTCTTCATGCTGGGATTAAATGCTTGTGCTCTCATGCCTGGCTGAGATTGTAATACAGTCACATCATTTTTCCCTTCCCTTTCTTCCCTCCAAAACCTCTCACAAACACTCTCTCTTGTTCTCTCTCAAATTCATGGCTTCTTCTTCTTTGTTGTTGTTGGTGGTGGTGGTATGTGTGTACAAATATATATTCCTTTTTTTTGTCCTTTGTTTTTTTTTGTTTTTTGTTTGTTTGTTTATTATTATTTATTTATTATATGTAAGTACACTATAGCTGTCTCCAGACACCCATATGAGGGCATCAGATCCCATTACAGGTGGTTGTGAACCACCATGTGGTTGCTGGGATTTGAACTCAGGACCTCCAGAAGAGAAGTCAGTGCTCTTAACCGCTGAGCCATCTCACCAGCCCCCCAAATGTATATTCCTAAATACATAAGTATAACCCATTTAGTCTGTATAATGTTACTTGTATGTATATTTTCAGGACTAAACATCTGGTATTGGATAACTGTGCTGGATAGTTTTATGTCAACTTGACATAAACGTACGTCATTTGAGAGGATGGAACCTCAACTAAGAAAATGACTCCAGCCACTCAGTAGTAGCACACACCTTTAACCCTGGCACTTTGGAGGCAGAGGCAGATGGATCTCTGTGAGTTAAAGCCCAGCCTGGTCTACAGGACAGCCAGGAGAACCCAGAGAAACCCTATTCAAACAAACAAACAAAACCAAAAGAATGAAAGAAAGGAAGAAAGAAAGAAAGAAAGAAAGAAAGAAAGAAAGAAAGAAAGAAAGGAAGAAAGCAAGGAAGAAAGAAAGGAAAAGAAAGAAAAAAAGAGGAAAATTCCTTCATAAAGTTGAGCTGTAGGCAGGCCTGTAGGGCATTTTCTTTATTAGTGATTGGTGTGAGAGAACCTAGCCCATTGTGGGTAGGATCATCCCTGGGTTCTATTAGAAAGCAGGCTGAGGGGCAGGAAAGATGGCTCAGCGGCTAAGAGCACTGACTGCTCTTCCAGAGGTCCTGAGTTCAATTCTCAGCAACCACATGGTGGTTCACAACCATCTGTAATGAGATCCAATGCCCTCTTCTGGTTTATCTGAAAACAGCTACAGTGTACTCACATACATAAAATAAATAAATAAATCTTTAAAAAATATTAAAATAAAATAAAAAGAAAGCAGGCTGAGCAAGCCAGTAAGCAGCATTCCATGGCTCTGTACCAGCTCCTGCCTCCAGGTTCCTGCTCTGTTTGAGTTCCTGCCTGACTTCCTTTGATGATGAACAGTGATACAGAAGTGTAAGCCAAATAAACCCTTTCCTCCCCAGCTTGCTTTTTGGTCATGGTGTTTTGTCATAATAGTAGTAGCCCTAAGACAAAAACCAACTGGTATGCACTTCCCTGGAGAAGAAGAGTCTCCAGCTCTAAACACTCCTTAGTTCCCTGTTGTTCTTTGTTTAGTGTTAGGGCTTCAGGAGCCTTCCGCCTTCCACCTTAGCATATATACTGGTGCCCTCGCTCAAGGTCCCGTTTAGGTAGCTGTGTTGGGAGACTTCATGGGTGTGGCCATACTGGTTTTATATGCAGCTGGGATTGAACTCTGGGCTTTGTGAGTGTTCTGCAATAATCGACCAGCTCTGCTAGTTCCCAGCTTTCTTTCCCAGAAATTTAAATTAATTGTTTACTTTGCTTCTCTCATTAGTGCCAACCTTTTCTTTATTCTAAGAGGCAATGGGTCAGAATTTGCCAGTTTTAATAGCAAAAATGAGGAGATATGATTTTAATGTTTTAAATCTCTTATTTTTTTAAACATTTTTTTGTTTTGTTTTTTGTTTTGTTTTTTTGTTTTTTGTTTTTTTCAAGACAGGGTTTCTCTGTGTAGTCCTGGCTGTCCTGGAACTCACTCTGTAGACCAGGCTGGCCTCGAACTCAGAAATCCACCTCCCTCTGCCTCCCAAGTGCTGGGATTAAAGATGTGCACCACCACTGCCCGGCTTTTAAACATTTTTTTAAATTATTTATTTTATTTAAATGAGTACACTGTAACTGCCTTCAGACACACCAGAAGAGGGCATTGGATCCCATTACAGATGGTTGTGAGCCACCATGTGGTTGCTGGGAATTGAACTCAGGACCTCTGGAAGAGCAGTCAATGCTCTTAACCGCTGAGCCGTCTCTCCAACCCTGAATCTCTTATTTTTATGTGCACCACTGCCTTGCCTGCATCCATGTCTGTGTACTACATGGATGTCCATCCTCTGGTGCCTGTGGAAGACACAGAAGAGGGCACCAGATCCCCTGGGACTAGAGTTACAGACAGTTCTAAGGCACCATTTGGGTGCTGGGAATTGAACCCAGGTCCTACGCAAGAGTGCTCTCAGCTGCTGAGTCATCTCTCGAGCCCCTCGATTTTTATTTTTGATGGAATTAAGCAAAGTGGATAATCTGTCCCTGCTTTTATTTTAAACTACTTGTCATAATATTTATAGACCAACCCTTATGGTCCCAAATAATGGCTAATGTTCTAAAAATATATAAATTCATGGTGTAAATATGGCTGACTCTGCCAGGCAGTGGTGGCGCACACCTTTAATCCCAGCACTTGGGAGGCAGAGGCAGGCAGACTTCTGAGTTTGAGGCCAGCCTGGTCTACAGAGTGAGTTCCAGGACAGCCAGAACTACACAGAGAAACCCTGTCTCGAAAAACCAAAAACCAAAAAAAAAAAAAAAAAAAAGAAAGAAATATGGCTGACTCCTCTTCTATAGGACAGTAAGTTGCTGAGTAATAGCTTTCTTCAACAGGGACTATGCTAGTAGTCTGATTGGTACTTACAGATGCATATATACAATGTATGCATATGCAGAAATTCAGATATTACCATAAAGGGTCTTATGTACGTAATTTCCCACATCATATACGTCAGTATTAAAGAAGAAAGGTAAGTTTCTAAAATTTGCTAATGCAAGACAAAGACATTGCTCACATCAGATGGGGGTGTGCTTCAGTTGGGGAGGGGGTTATTGGCATATTGTTTGGTTGGTGGGAGCTTGCCTAGCACGCATGAGGCCCTGTGTTCCATCCCCAAAGAGCACAGGCTGAGAGTGTCTGAGTAAGCACTCCTCTAAGTACTCTGATCCTTCCATCCTTGTGAGGTAGAGACCAGAGGATCAGAATTCAAGGCCATCCTTGGACACAAGTCTAATTGAATGCTAGCCTGGGTTACACGAGACTGTCTCAAAAACAAACAAGCAAACCCCCAAAGCTATTTCTTTCTGAATTTATTCAGGATACATTCTCAGAGGGATAAACTCCCACTACTGAGGCTTCAGAAATGAGAGCTGAGATTAGACAACACTGAGTGAGTAACAAGGTCACAGATTCTGACTGCCAGTTCTGAGGAGATGGAGGAGATGGCAAGCATTCAGGGTTCCCCAGGCCTTCCATGGGACAGCTCACCTTTAGAGGTTCGTAAGCAGCAAATGTGGCGCTGCTCCACACGTGTTCTTCATGTCCAGTCACACTGACAGTCACCAGAGTATGGCCTGGAGACGTGGCTGCTATGTGGACACTAGAGCAGTGCATCTCTGCAGGTTTCTGAAGACCTTTCAACCAAAAGACATGAGTTCAAGCCGGCAGAGTGACACAGGCTTACACTCTCTTGGGAGGTGGCTGCAGAAGAATTGAGAGTTCACAGCCAGACTCAGCTACGATACAACTTTAAGGCAAGCCTGGGCAACAGGAAACCCTGTCCCAATAACAAACACATACCCACCATAACTTCAGTAGAATAATAAGTAGTCTAGGTTTTTGTTTTCTTAAGAAGTTAGGAGCCAGGCATGGTGATGCACACCTTTATTCCCAGCACTCAGAAGACAGAGACAGGCTGATCTCTGAGTTCAAAACCAGCCTGGTCTACAAAGTGAGCTCCAGGACAGCCAGGAGAAAACAACAAGAACAACAACAAAACAAAACAAAACAAAACAAAACAAACAAACAACCCAAAACAAAACAAAAAGATAAAAAAGAAGAAATTAAGATACAGAAATAGAACAATTTTAACACATTAAAAGTATAACTTGGGGCTGGAGAAATGGCTCAGTGGTTAAAAGCAATGACTCTTCTTCCAGAGGACTCAGGTTCGGTTCCCAGTACCTGCATATGCACTTGCAACCTTCCTAACCACAACTCCAGAGGATCCAAGAAGATCCATCGCTCCACCAACATGGGCGTCTGGACAATGCAGGATTTGATATCAAGATTAGTGATGCCAACTCAAAGATAGCTGAGACTGTCAAGAACTATAAAGCCTGCCAGCTAACTACTGCAGTGACTAACGAGAAGAACCCCAGTAATATGTTCAGAGGCACAAAACCCAGAATCTACTGAGAGACAGACTTCATAGAGGTAAAACCAGAAAAATTTGATATAAGTATTTACTGATATTTATAGATACCTTTTCAGGTTGGACTGAGGCTTTCCCCACCAAACATAAAACTACATCCATGGTAGCAAAGAAGTCCTTAGAGGACATACTGTCAAGGTATGGGCTTTCTCAGGATAGGGTCAGACAACGGACCATCTTTTGTGGCCCAGGTAAGTCAGAGATTAGCCAATATTCTGGAGATTGATTAAAAACTTTATTGTGCTTATAGACGCCAGAGTTCAGGACAGGTAGAAAAAATAAACAAAATCCTAAAAGAGACCTTAACTAAATTGACCAAAGAGACTGGCAATGACTGAGTAACTCTCCCCTTTGTTCTCTACCAGCTATAAAACTCCCCTTTCCAGATGGGACTCACCCCTTTTGAAATCATGTTCAGGATACCACCCCACATTGTTCTTAACAAACAAGGAGAGGTCATCACTGAGTTCAAAGATCACCAACTGCTGGACTATCTCAAAGGTGTCCAATGGGCTCACGAATATGTTTGGCCTAAACTTCATGCTCTCTATAAAACAAGACTCCCTCTGAAACCCGTGGCCCAGAAACTGGGTCCTAATAAAGAGACACTGCCAGGGGTCATTACAGACTGGTTGAAAAGGTCCCTATGTCATCATCATGACCACACCTACTGCCTTAAAGGTTGACAGTGTGGATCCACCACATACGCTTGAATCACAGATATATTTGTAGTTGAGGATGCCCCAGACCAACAGAGACAAGAGAAATAGAAGGCTATCAAGCACCCTTCCAGCCCTCTCAAGCTCAAGTTACAAATCCTGATGAGCCTCCTTGCTGTCTGTACTACAACTCCCCCCCACCCCCCAGCCCCTTAATCTTACCAGGGCCATCAGCAATACGGTCACAGGAAAGACTATCAATTCTACTTCCCAGGTTACAACCCCAGCTACCTGGCTCCTGGGTCTCCATTTCTACCTCTATGATCTGGTGGGTAAAGAATGGGACCCCTCTCTCTAGAACAATGTCGGAAGAGTACCTGCCAGTTTACAGCTGCAATACAGATTTGGTGCGACAGGAGACTAAACACCAAGCTTTTTACTTTTGCCCAGGACATTGCCAGAGCTGTGACCAAGGAAACAAATGTGGAGGCCCTAAGGCTTTCTTCTGTGCATCCTGGAGATGCAAATTCACTGGATGGATACACTAGAAGTCTCCCTCTCCCCTAATAAGGACCCCATCACCATGACTAGGCTCAGTACCCGGGGCTGTGGGGAGAAATCCTCTTATTATTAGATTCACAGATGATGGCAGGAAGGCTGAATAGACTAACAGTAAGACTTGGGGAGTGGGCTGGAGAGATGGCTCAGTGGTTAAGAACACTGACCTCTTTTCCAGAGGTCCTGAGTTCAATTCCCAGCAACCACATGGTAACTCACAGACATCTGTAATGGGATCTAATGCCCTCTTCTGGTGTGTCTGAAGGCATCTACTGTGTACTCATACACATAAAATAAATAAATCTTATTAAAAAAAAGACTTAGGGACTGAAACTTTATCTTACTGGTAAAGATCCTAGAGTCCTATTCACCATGTTCAGACACCCCCAATTGTTCTTGGTTCCAAAGTCCTGCTGGCTAACCTTCCACCTACATCACCTCTGTGGGCCACATTCATCTTTTCCTAAGAAGGTCCCGACCCAAGCCACCAGGACAATGCAGAGACTGAGTAATGACAGCCCTGACGCACTCTGGAATACGATGGTCCAGTCTTCTCAGGTCGCCATTGCCTCCAGACCTGAGTTAACCGAATCACGCTGGCTGTGCTATGAGGTAAGACCACCCTATGTTAAAGCATAGCTATGATTGGAGACTTCACTGAAACCGAGAACCCCAATGCATACAGATGGCAATGAGATAAGGCTAGGCTGACAGTACAGGCCATAGAAGGCCTGGCCACCTGTATAGGGGCAGTCCCTGGGGCCTACAGCCATCTTTGTAACCAGACCTACAAGATAAATCCAGGTAACGATAAATACCTATTACCACCCACCAAGGCCTGGTGGGCATGCAGGTACTACAGGGCTTACCCCATGCATCCCCCATGCACAGGGCTATACGACATCAGAACAAAGAAGTCTGAATACTTGTCTAGTTGTTACCCAGGATCATCTATCGCACAGACAACCGAGTTCTAGATTTCCTGGATGGAACCTCGGGTTTAGATCCCACAAGAGCCAAGCAAGAACCAATTTAGGCTGAAACTCTGGTGGTTCTCATAGCATTGGGTGTGGCTGGTACAGGAATGGGGTAGCTTCTTTGGTGTTGCAAAACAAGCAGTAGGACAGTCTAAGAGAGGCCACAGATACTAATATCCAAAATTCTCTGGGCTCCCTGGCAGAGGTAGTACTCTAAAATAAGAGGGGGCTGGATCTGTTTATGCAGCTCTTAAACAGAATGCCGTTTGTATGTTGACCACTCTAGAGTGGTCAAAGAGTCAACGGCCAAAGTTAGAGAGGGCCTGGCCAAAAAAAAGGGGGGGAAGGGAGGGAGGGAGGAAGGGAGGGAGGA
>NW_021620768.1:3422072-3426910 GCF_004785775.1 Grammomys surdaster | reverse complement strand
CCCCCCCCCAAGCCTCAAAGAACCATGTGAGGTTTTGAAAACAGGGATTTCCAGAGTAGATGTGGAGGGCCCAGGAGGCCACCCAGGACAGGTAGGGAACAGGGTGAACATCACAGGCAGTGGTGGGGATGAGCCACCTGGGGGGTCTAGGAGCCTTGAAAAACATTGGACCGAACAGCTAGCCATAGTGCGGTGGAGGGGGCCTCAGGGCCAACTCCAGGCACCTGTGAAAATAGCAAATGCTCCAGCCAGAGACGCTGCACATCCTGCCCTGCTCCCAGAGGCTCCCCACCGAGGCAAGGATCACCAGGCCAGGGTGATGTGTCTCCCACGGTGTCAGTGTCCCCAGGGCCCTGCAGGAATTTCTCATGGGCAACCAGTTCCAGGCTGTAGAAAAGAGAGAGAGGCTGAAGGAGAGAGAGAAGGGAAGAAAAGAGCAAGGGAGGAAAAGGAGGGATGGAGAAAGAGAGAGAGACGAGGGGAGAAGGAGGGAGGGAGGGGAGGGAGGGAAGGAGAGAGAGAGAGAGAGAGAGAGAGAGAGAGAGAGAGAGAGAGAGAGAGAGAAAGGCACAAGGCTAAATCAATCACAGTTCAACAGCTCCCCATGGCTGACCCCTGATACCGACCCTGATGGACCCCCTGCTCATTTTACTTCTGCTCCTCACCTTTGGCCCCTGCAGCCTAAACAAATTAGTCCAGATCATAAAAGAAAGACTTGGGGTTATTCAACTTATGGCGATAAAAAGTCACTACCAATCCCTCTATAACGAAGCCATTTGAACTTCAGGAAGGCTCATGTTTGGGCCTTCTAGTTACCAGAGAAAATGGGGAATGAGAGGCCAAGCCTACTCCATCTTAGAATCAGCATCCATCTTAAAAGAAAAACAAAATAGCCTGAGAACTTGGCTTGCAGTTGAACCCAAGCTGCACCCAAGTACCAGGAAGGACCCCACGGCTTGTCCTTGGCCAGAGTTACTTCCAAGCTACTTCCTAGCAACAGTTAAAGATTAGCCTGATTGTTTCAGATGTACCTTCAGATCGTTCATGATTATATACAGTCTTGCTTCAGAGCACCAACTTGTTGGCGTACAATAGTTAGATGCTTGCCAGGCTGGAACACCACCACCACCACCACCACCACCACCACCACCACCACACACACTAATTTCTGTTTCCTAAAACCTTGTCCTGATGAGAGTTCAGGGCTGCTTCTGCAAACCATCTTGTGAGTCAGCTGTGAGTACGCCCAAACTCAAGTTTGTGATAAAGAGACCCTAATGTGATTGCATTGGAAATGGCTCCTTGGTGATCTTCTGGGGTCACAAAGGCTTTCTGGAATAACAGTTGTTGAGGATTCATCTGGTGCTGTGCATTCAAATGTTAAATTCTGAACTCCAAGATCCGGTTGCCCCCAACTGAAAGCTATTGGTTAATTACTGGGGAGAATACAGGTAGGTGGGGTTTTAGCTACTGTCTGGGGGAATTACAGGGAGGGACTAGGAGGAGAAAGAAAAGGAAGAAGGGAGAGGAAGAGGGAGAAGGAGAAAGAAGACAGAGACAACAGGAGTTCTCCATTAGATGTGATGGACCAGGAGCGTGTGCCTGAGTGAAATGTCCCCCCCACCCCCCAGGATGGATCAATGGAACAGAAATAACCCAGGACTCAAACAGCAAGAACCTGGGGGAGGCACAGCAGGGGAATTAACAGTCTAGTGTATAGAAAAATAGATTAGGGGTAATTAGCCCAGTAATTATGGTAAAGCTGATTTTAAAAATCCATAGGAGGGCTGGAGAGATGGCTCAGAGGGTAAGAGCACTGCTGCTCTTCCAGAGGTTCAATTCCCAGCAACCACATGGTGGCTCACAACCATCTGTAATGAGATCTGATGCCCTCTTCTGTTGTGTCTGAAGATAGTGACAGTGTATTCATATATATTAAATAAATAAATAAATAAATAAATAAATAAATAAATAAATCCATAGGACTCTGCTTTAATTACTGGGAGACTGGACAGGTCATATTAATATATTAAGTAACATCTTAAAACCACTTACAATGGTTATCAGGATAGGAAGGTAAAATGATGTTCTACCTTACATAAGAGACAACTCGGTTTAAGTTAGAGCTTAGAAGAGAGGAGTGTGGCAAGCCGGAGGATGGTACATTGCTGATGAGCAAGCAGGACAAGGGAGAAGTGGAGCTGATGTCACTCCTACAGACATCAAAGAGTCACATGAATTAATAAGGGAAAGTACTCACAAAAGTGACTGGCAAACAGTAAATGCTAAGAAAAAGTCCATGCGGGCTGGTGAGATGACTCAGTGGTTAAGAGCACTGACTGCTCTTCTAGAGGTCATGAGTTCAAATCCCAGCAACCACATGGTGGCTCACAACCATCTGCAATGAGATCTGATGCCCTCATATGGGTGTCTGAAGATAGCTACAGTGTACTTACATATAAATAAATAAATAAATCTTTGGGGGCTGGAGAGATGGCTCAGTGGTTAAGAGCACTGACTGCACTTCCAGAGGTCCTGAGTTCAAATCCCAGCAACCACATGGTGGCTCACAACCATCTGTAATGAGATCTGATGCCCTCTTCTGGTGTGTCTGAAGACAGCTACAGTGTATTCATATATAATAAATAAATCTTAAAAAAAAAAAAAAGACCCTTTAAAGAAAAAGTCCATGCTACTTCTGCACTATATTAGTGAAAACCAGTGGGGCTCAGTATAAAATGTGAACTTCAACAGCAGGAAGCATGCATGCTGGTCTTTATAAATAAATTATTCACTAGAAAAACATACTGCTGGGACGAAGGGTATGGCTGAGTTGGGAGAGTGCTTACTGAGCATGCTCTGTCCCCAGTACAGTGTAAATCAGGCATGGTATTGCAGTCTGTCATCTCAGCAGGAGGCAGGAGGATCAAAAATTCAAGGTCTCCGGGCAGTGGTAGTGCATGCCTTTAATTTCAGCACTTGGGAGGCAAAGGGAGGTGGATTTCTGAGTTCAAGGCCAGCCTGGTCTACAGAGTGAGTGCCAGGACAGCCAGGGCTACACAGAGAAACCCTGTCACGAACCCCCCCCCAAAAAAAAAAAGAGAGAGAGAGAGAGAGAGCCTCATGTAACCCAGACTGGCTTTGAACTTGCTATGTAACCAAAGATGACCTTGAGTTTTTTTGTTTGTTTGTTTGTTTTGTTTTGTTTTTTTCGAGACAGGGTTTCTCTGTGTAGTCCTGGCTGTCCTGGAACTCACTCTTTAGACCAGGCTGGCCTCGAACTCAGAAATCCACCTGCCACTGCCTCCCAAGTGGAGGCTCTCTCTCAAAAAAGAAAAGATAAATATATTGCCTCCTTTTGAAAACAGCATGCAGTCACGAAATAACACTATATTCCTCTTAAAAGGAGGTATGACAGGGCTGGGCACACAGTGCAGTGGAAGACTGAGTGTCTAGCATCTCCAAGTCCCTAGGATAAATCCTCACTCCTGAAAACAAAATGCATGTATTAAAGAAAGGAAGAGTAAAAGAAAGGGTGGCCAGATGCAGAAGATGCTCCTAGAACATGGTCTGCTTTAGGCATGGGGAGTCGGCTCAGAAGATAAAGCACGTCTCTCTGGGTGTGAGGGAAAGAGCCATGAAAGAGCCAGACAGGTGTGATGACCACTTGGAACTTTAGTACTTGTGAGGCACACAGGATCCCAAAACAAGCGAGACTAGTGAGAAGGGGTGAGCTCTGAGTTCAGTAAGAGGCTCTGCTTCAATAAATAAAGCGGCATGCAATCAAGGAAGACACCAATATCACCTCCAAATCCAGGCAGCACATCCATGTGTTTGCATGTGCATCCACATGCACGGGAACATGAGCACATACATGCACACCACACACAAAGACACAACATTTTCCCCCTGTGCTTTTGCTCTCAACATAAAAAGAGTAGAGTAACAACTGTTTCAAGGCCCTTTTATGCCAGTACTCAGTAGGCTGAGACAGTGTGTGTGTGTGTGTATAGTGAGAGGGATGGGGAGGGATGGAAAGAGAGAAAGAATTATATGAATTAAACATCAGTGGTGGTTGTCCTTCAATTAGAGGATGAAGGGGTGGGGTGGTAAAAGAGCTTAGCCTTGCCTTCTTTAAAAAGAGTGAAGACTCCTTGCTTATCCGAGTTGAGATCGAGGGGTAAGTGCGAGCAGTCTGTGAATGCGATGGCCTCCTTGGTCTCTGTGTTTACATGATACATTGCAATGGGTACCTCGATAATCTGGCCGATTTCCACATCAGCTTGAAATGGTAACAGTTCCATTTTGTTCAGCTTCATGACATATACCTTAAGGAAAAGCAATTAACCTTTAGGAAAGTCTTAGAAAGGATGTTAAGACACATGCATAATCACGTGCTGTGTGTCTATACATATGTAATATACATATAAGTATGAACATTTTGGTATGGGGCACATGCCTGAGTCAAGCCCTTAGAAAGCAGAGCCAATACAATAGAGTCAAGTTCATCCTTGGCTACACAGTGAGATCCTGTCTCAGCAACAGATGTACATGTATCGTTAGTTCCATGCTTTACTTTAGTTCCCCTAGTCTTTCTTTTCTTTTTTGGTGGGGTGATGGCGATGCTGTAAGTTGAATGTAGATCCTCATGCATGCTAGGAAAGCTCACTACGACCAAGCTAGCCTTCAGTTATACACACACACATATACACGCATATATATGTATGTACATACATATATACACACACATACATATATATGTACACACACACACACACACACACACACACACACACACACACACACACACATATATATATATATATATATATATATAT
>NW_021620768.1:3396060-3421672 GCF_004785775.1 Grammomys surdaster | reverse complement strand
AGACAGGATTTCTCTGTGTAGCCCTGGCTGTCCTGGATCTCACTCTGTAGACCAGGCTGGCCTTGAACTCAAAGATCCACCTGCTTTTGCCTCCTGAGTGCTAAGATTAATGGTGTGCACCACCATATCCTAGTTTGTCTTAGGGTTTCTATTGCTGTGATGAAACATCATGACTAAAGACGACTTAGGGAGAAAGAGTTTATCTGGCTTAAACTTTCAGGTAACAGTTCATTGTATAGAGAAGTCAGGTCAGGAACTCAAACAGGACAAGAACCTGGAGGCAGGAGCTGAAGCAAAGGCTATGGAGAAAAACAGCTTACCGGTTTATCTCCGTGCATTGACTGCTCAGCCTGCTTTCTTATAGCCCCCAGGACCACCAGCCCTGGGACAGTACCACCCACAATGGGCTGAGCCCTCCCACATCAATCATTAATTAAGAAAATTCTATATAGAATAATATTTTTTTCAATTGAGGTTCCTTCTTCTCAAATGACTCTAGCTTGTGTCAAGATGACAAAATAAAAACCTAACCAGGTCAACACAGTCAGTCCTTCACATACATCCACAAGTTCAACTGATTAAAAATACTTGAGGATGAGTTTATCTGTACTGCACATGTATACTTTTTTATTTGCTTGGTTTGAGGTAGGGTTATGTAGCCCAGGCTGGCCTTGAATTAACTATGTGACTGAAGATAGCTTTGATGCTCCGGCCTTCGTCTCCTGAGTACAGGGATCACAGGTACACTGCTCCAGATGCACTTCTTCCTTGTCAGGATTCCTGGAACAGTGAAGCACAGCTGGACACAATGATACTGGCCTGGAATTTCAGCACTCAAGAGGTGGATGCAAGAGAGCTGTCATAAGTTTGAGGCTAGCCTGGGCTACTAAGCAAGGGCCTGTCAAAACAAAAAAACAAGCCCAAGAATAAAAACACAACCCAACAGAACACCTCATTGACCCTGGCACTAGAGGTAAGTGATATAGACTTAGGGTGTGAATCACACACAATGTTTCTTTCCAAAAGCAGCCTGTCTCCTTTCCCTCTTCCTTTCCCTCTCCATTTCCTGTATTTCCTACGTACTTCCACACCATTGATGTAGCTTTCTATCTTTTACTTCCACTATCCAAATGCTCATCAAATCTTTAGTCCTACAATTCTAGCGTTTGGGCTGAGGCAGGAGAGTGGCCAAGAGTTTGAGGTCAGCCTGGGCAACATATTGAGTTTGAGGCAAGCCTGGTCTATTAAGTGAGACCCTATCTCAACCCATCTTTCTCCTAAAATAAGACCCTCTCATCTTGACCACTTCTTTTTGTTGCTGTTGTTGGTTTGTTTGTTTGTTTGAGACAGGGTTTCTCTGTGTGGCCCTGGCTGTTCTGGAACTCACTCTGTAGACCAGACTAGCCTCACAGAGATCTGCCTGCCTCTGTCTCCTGAGTGCTGGGATTAAAGGTGTTTGCCACCACTGCTCAACTGCTCAGCTTTGCTGCTGGGTTTTTTTGTTTTTTTGTTTTTTTGTTTTTGGTTTTTGAGACAGGGTTTCTCTGTGTAGCCCTGACTGTCCTGGAACTCACTCTGTAGACCAGGCTGGCCTCGAACTCAGAAATCTGCCTGCCTCTGCCTCCCAAGTGCTGGGATTAAAGGCGTGCACCACCACTGCCCGGCTTTTGCTGCTGTTTTAAGACAGGGTCTCATTATATAGTTCTAGTTAGTCTAGAATTTACTATGCAATCCAGGCTGGCCTTAAGCTAAGAGAAATCCACCTAAATGCTGGGGTTAAAGGTGTTCACCACCACACCCAGGCAATTTGTTCATCTGTTTTCAGGTGTCAATATCATTTCAGTAATTTAGGCTTAAATTGCTAGGTTGTATAAGAAACCAGGGTGTGTGAGCCATCAGAAGCAAGCTAGTAAGTCATGTTCCTCCAAGGTCTCTGTTTCAGTCCCTGCCTTTAGTTCCTACTCTGACTTCTGTAAGCTGAAATAAACCTCCAGTTGATTTGGTCATGGTGTTTACCACAGCAATGTAAACTTAAGGAGGACAAGGCTTGGTTGGTGTCGTAGCCTTCAGTTCATCATTGTCTCCAGCCTACAGCAGCGGCTAGCTTTTGCTCTTTAAAATAACCATCATTTCTATTACTGATTACAGAAGTACTTAGGTGTGGTAGTTTGAATAGGATTGGCTGTCAAGGACTCATGTGTTTTAATGCTTGGCCTACAGGGAGTGGCACTACTAGGAGGTGTGGCCTTGTGGGAGGAAGTGTGTCACTGTGGGGGCAGGCTCTGAGGTCTCCGATGCGCAAGCTATGCCCACTGTAGCACACAGTCTCTCCTTTCTGCTCGTGGATCAAACTGCAGAGCTCTCAGCTCTTCATCCATCACCGTGTCTGTCTATGTGCCTTCATGTTCCCTGCCACGATGCTAACGGACTTCATCCATCACCGTGTCTGTGTGCCTTCATGTTCCCTGCCACGATGCTAACGGACTTCATCCATCACCGTGTCTGTGTGCCTTCATGTTCCCTGCCACGATGCTAACAGACTAAACCCCGGAAACTGTAAGCCAGCCCCAGTCAAATATTCTCCTTTATAAGCACAGCTGTGGTCATGGTGTCTCTTTACAGCAATAAAACCCTAACTAAGATAAAAAGTGTCTTTCTAAGCACAAGCCTTATCACACTAATAACCCGTTTAAAAAAAACAACAACAACAAACCCTTATATTGATTCCTCCTTTTTCTATATCAGGAGCTACAAAGTGCTGTCTGTAAAGCCAGATATAAGTCTTGCTATGAGTTTTCTGAACTACCTAACCCTGTGGTTGTGTCTTAAAAGCAGCATCGGGACTATGTGAATGAACAGGACTACTGTTGAAACTCAAGTATCCACCCACAGAGGCAGTGTCCTGGCATGGTCCTCCAGCTGTCATTGCCTGTCATTGTCCTCCAGCTGTCATTGCCTGTATCCTCCAAAGCCGTTACTAGTCAGTCCCACCCACGAGGATTTCTCTCTTATCTGCCAAGAGTAGCTTTTTAATTTCATTAATGTTATCGACTGATTTCTGAAGCAGGGTCTCTCTATTATGTAGCTCTGGCTGTTCTAGAACTTGCTATGTAGACCAGGCTGGCCTCAAACTCACGGCGAGAGTTCAGCAGTTAAAGGTGTGTACTACATTGCCCAGCTTGGTCATCGTCATTGTCGTCATTGTTGTCATCGTCATTATCATCACTGTTACTACTGCTACTACTACTATGTGTGCTTTTGATATGCGTGTATGCCGTGGACACATGTCATAGTGTGTACATGGAAGTGAGAAGAGAATCTTTGTAGAGTTCTCTCCTTGTATGTGAGTTCCAGGACTTGTGTGGCAAGGGCTTTCAAACCTGCTGAGTCATCTCATTGGCCCATCAATTATATTACATAATCTAAATAGCAGTAAGCACATGCTTTAAAATACATCTTCCATCTTCCTTGAGATATTGTATAAGTTCTCATATTAATAAACTTCCTACTTAGATTTTAGTTTCATGTAGGGCGTCCTGTGACAGCACGTATTCAGTACCTACAGGCACTCAATAAATGGCCCAGCATGATGACAAAATGCCAAGTGACATAGGGAAAAGCAGCATTTACCTTACACTGGAGAAAAATAGAAAATGACCATTTAATTAAAGTTCAGGTCTTGTTCTTTGTTTGAGACAGGGTCTCATATAACCCAGCCTGAGGCCGACCAAATTCTGACTCTGCTTTCAGCTCCCAATTGTTGAGATGACAGGCATGTACCAGCAAGCCTGGCAAGTATTTTGTCTTTTACAGGTAGATTAACTAGCCAAACAATGAGGCTAGTAATAACGTTAGCATGAAAGCCATTGGTGATTCTGTATACAAGGGGCCAGAGAAGTGGCTCAGCACATAAGAGCACTTGTCACACAAACCTGATGACTTGTCTGCTCCCTGGTACTCAAGCATGATGGCTAATCTTGACTGTCAACCTGATACACCTGGGAAGACAGAACCTCGGTCGAAGAACTGCCTCTGAATTGCACCATGGGCATGTCCATGGGACATTTTCTTGGCCAGTGATTGGTGTGGGTGCCACTGTGGACAGTACAATCTCTAAGCAGTGAGCCTGGGATGTTTAAGAAAGGGTGCAGAGCAAGGCACTAAGTAGCATTCATACATGGTCTCTGTTTCAGTTCCTTCTGGAGCTTCTGTCCTGAAATCCCTAGGTGATGGACTGTGACCTGGAAGTGTAAGCCAAATTAACCTTTCCTCCCCAGGAAGGAGAGGTCATGCTTTTGGTGGTGATATTTATCACAGCAACAGAAAGTAAACTAGACTTCAGATGAAGGTGGAAGAGAAAACTGACTTTACAAAGCTGGCCTCTGACCTCCACATGCACACCATAGCACGTGTGCCTGTACTCAGCATCACACATCCAAGAATGATTTGAACAGATTATGGAGCCAGTGAGACAGTTCCATGGGTAATGACACTTGCCATACAGCATAAGCCTGATGACCTGAATTCAATTGCTGGAACCCCTATAAAGATAGAAGGAGAGAACTGACCCCACAAAGTAGTCTTCTGACTTCCACACGCCCTGCTGTGTCAAAGACACCCCTCTCTACATGCACCTCATATGCAGAGGCAGTAATAAACAGTAGAAGACTATGTGTATAAGAATGAGTTTTTAACCACATGGGAACGTTGTAAATTGGTAAAGAACTTGTCTCACAAATATGGAGAGCTGAATTTGGGTCCCTAAAACCCACTCAAAAGCCAGGCACAGTGCTAGAGACGGAAACCAGGGCCTTTCACAGGTAAGTGATCTCTGGCACTGAGTTACAGCCCCAGCACAACTGCCCCATTTTACACATGAGAAAGCAGAAACAGATGTCAAATACATGGCTCTTAAGTCAAGTAGTGGTCAACCCATATTCAGATGTACTTAAGGAATATGTACTTCCGGTTGAATTTTATAACACTTTAATTTAATTTTGTTCTATTGATTGAGACAGGATTTCATGTAGTTGAAGATGATGCTGAACTTTTGATTTTCCTGTCTCCACCTCCTAAATGCTGGATCACAAGCATGGCCTCCATGCCCAGTTTTACGGGTGCTAAGGTTTGGACCCAGGGCTTTGTGCACAGCAGGCAAGCACTCTTCCAAATGAGCCACATTCTCAGTTCTGGAGTAAAATTTTCAAATAGTCAATATGTAGTTTCAAACATGTTCCTGCAGAAGAGATGGCTTGACAGTTAAGAGTTCTTGCTGCTCTTTCAGAGGACCCAGGTTCAATTCCCAGAACCCACATAGCAGCTCACTACTGTCTGTAACTCCAGATCTATGGGATCCAATGCTCTCTTATGGCTTCCATGGATAATAAACACAAAAGTGGTGCACAGACATATATGGAGACAGGACACTCAATACACATAATTTAAAGAGACATGTACCTTAATATCTCCAGATCGAAAGGGGTTTTGTACATCTCGTGCCAAAATGGTGCTGTTCCCTCTCACCTGACCTGCGGTTACCACGCCTTTGGTGGTAACCATGGCCACCGTTTCATTAGAAGAGCTCCAGGTAAAGTTGCCACTACCGCCCTCTACCTGTGAAAAGCCACAGCCTAGGATGAACTCTTCCGGAAGGAAAGCAGAAGTTAAGTAAAACATAAGACGTGACTGCTGAAGTCGAGTTTAGAAAAATAATAAAACTATGTGATGAACTATCTCTGCACATGCTAAGAAACCTGAATCTGCAGGGAAGTAGAGAAGTGGGCAAGAGGGTCATCATAAGGGCGGCTAAGTAGCTGTTGTCCCACAGAGGGTCACAGCTGTCAGGGCATCAGGGAAGATGACAAAGTGACATAAAACTTACAAGGAAACGACAGATGGCAAAGATGGAAAGAACACTGAGTCTCAGATTTGGTGGCCAGCAAACACTGAGCTGCACTACTAAGTGGTTGAAGAGGTAAAAGTTAACAATCAATCTGGGCCTGGGATGTAGCTCAGCAGGTAGCGTGAAGTCCTGGTTTCAATCTCCAAGCACTGCCTAAACCTGGTCTAGCACTGCAGGGCTGTAACAACTCCCCCACCCCCACACACACTCAGGAAGTGCAGGCAGTAGAGTCAGAGGCTACAGAGTAAGTTTAAGGCCAGCCTGGGGTACATGTCCAAACTTTTTCAATAAAGCATGATTAGAGAAACTAATTAACTATTAGAAACTAACTATTTTTGTGTGAATTCGCTATTAGAGGATACCATACCTGAACTGTGAAACGATTTGATATTCCCAGAGGATAATAGGGAAACGCCAGAAAGCTGGGTTTAAGCTGAATGGGAAAGTAAATCTTCACCTCTTGTTGGTGATTGATTTGATAGGTTTTTGGCTGGGAACTGTTGCTCTGCAGGGACAAGAAAAGGCAGATCAAGATAGATTTCCTGAGAGAACTTCATTGATACTGAAAACATGAGCAGCTGGGCGGTGGTGGCGCACGCCTTTAATCCCAGCACTTGGGAGGCAGAGGCAGGCGGATTTCTGAGTTCGAGGCCAGCCTGGTCTACAGAGTGAGTTCCAGGACAGCCAGGACTATACAGAGAAACCCTGTCTCGAAAAACCAAAAAAAAAAAAAAAAAAAAAAAAGAAAACATGAGCAAAGTGGTATGTTTGTGAAGTATTCAACCATCTTCTACCTCTAAAAGAAAAAGAACTCGGTGTAGTGGCGGCTACAGCTAATGCAGGAGGGGCAGGAGTTCAAGGGCAACTGAGGTTAGCTGCCCGTCTTTAAAAGAAAAAAAGGCCAGAAAAATAGAAACACTCAGAGTTGTTCTAGTTTGCTGTCTATTGTTGTGATAAACACCAGGACCAAGATGCCAGGGAGAAGAAAGGGTTTATTCCAGCTTACAGCTCACAGTCTGTCACAAAGAGAGGTCAGGGGAGGAGCTCAAAGCAGGAACTTGGAGGTTCCTGAAGCTGAGGCTGCTTACTGGCTTGCTCTCCATGGCTTGCTCAGCTTGCTTTCTTATGCAACCCAAGGCTACCTGCCCAAGGATGGCACCACCCATAGACGTACTAATCAGTCAAACATGGGTTATGCATATATAAATACTAAATAAAACACTGTAACAAAGATTCAGTTCTTGCCTCTGTTCATCAGCACTGGTGGCCACAGACAAGACTAACTGCAGTATTCCAGTTACACCCTACACAGAAGCTCCATTTCTCATATGGAAGTCATCAAAAGGAAAAAAAATCTGCAAAGACACTGCCATCCATTGCCAGCAGTGAAAACCAAACAAGCTAAAGCTCAAGGTGGAAGGTGGGAATGTGGGCTGTGAGCTCAGACTCAGGAGTCAGAGGCAGGAGGATTTTGAGTTCAAGGCCAGTCTCGGATCCATGAAAAGACTCTGGGTTAGAAAAACAACAACAAAAAAAAAAAAAAAAAAAAAGCTGGAAATAAGGTAAAAGTTCAGTGTCAGAGGCAGGACTAAGTGAATCAGCATGTTAACCATTTGTTGTTTTGGAATAGAAGATCCCTTCTGTGGGTCTGGAGGGCTGGCTGGCTCAGGGGTTAAGCTCTTGCAGAGGACCTAACAGCTTGTAGTTCCAGCTATAGAGCATCCAGTGTTCTCTTCTGGCCTCAGAGGTCACCTGCATACAGGCACACCCCACAACAACTTTAAAAATAATCTTTTTAAGTTCCCCCGATGACACAGAGAAATATACATATGAAACAGTTTCTTAAAGGAACCCCAGGTTATATGCACTGGAAGGACAGTCTGTGGAGGCACACAGTTCCAAGTGTGGTTCCAAGTGTGAGAGAGAGGAAGATGGCATGTCACAGCTGCTTTAGATCAAGGCAGCCTGCCCTGCTGGGTTCCTAGGAAACAGGCAGTTTTAAGACTCCTACCTCCTGAAGGCTGGAGGTCAGGGTTGCATTTATCACCACAACTCCGGCTTTCAGGGTTTTTACCACATGGTAAGATCCGTTTGAAGTACTCAGCTGCTCTTCAAAGTATTCCTTGGAAAACTGGAATGTGATCTTGAGATTCTGAAATCAGTCCAACATCAATATAAAGTGGAAGATGTGTTTTTCTCCCTAAATCCATTTTAATTCCAAACCATAGATAAGATTGTAGCTATGCATTTAAGGGATAAAGGCATAAGAACAGGGTTTGCTGTGTGTGCTGGAGAGATGGCTCAGTGATTAAGAGCACTTGGTGCTCTTGTAGAAGACCCAATTCAGTTCTCAGCAGCCACAGGGTAGTTCAGTCTAGCTCCAGATGACCCAACACTTCAGATCTCTGAGGGTACCCACACTCACATGCACATACCTACAAACACATAATTAAAAATAAGAACAAAACCAAAACAAAACAGGAGCCAGGCAGTGGTAGCACACATCTTTAGTTCCAGCATTTGGGAGCTAGAAGTAGGCAGATTTCTATGAGTCTGAGGCCAACCTGGTCTATGGAGCAAATTTCAGGACAGATAGGGCTACAGAGAAATTTTGCCTCAAAAAACCAAAAAGCAATCAAACAAACAGGAGCCAGGAGAGATGGCTCAGTCCTCTGCTCTTCCAGAGGATCCGAGGATTCCATGCCCTCTTCTGGGTCTACTGAGTATCAGGCATACATATATACTGGAAAACCATTTATACATATAAAGTTTTTGTTTTGTTTTGTTTTTTCAAGACGGGGTTTCTCTGTATAGTCCTGGCTGTCCTGGAACTCACTCTGTAGACCAGGCTGGCCTCAAACTCAGAAATCTGCCTGCCTCTGCCTCCCAAGTGCTGGGATCAAAGGCGTGTGCCACCACCTCCTGGCTTAAAATTATTTTTTTTAAAACTTCATATATATAGCAGGACGGTGGTGGTGCACGCATTTAATCTCAGCAGTTGGGAGGCAGAGGCAGGCGGATTTCTGAGTTCGAGGCCAGCCTGGTCTACAGAGTGAGTTCCAGGACAGCCAAGGCTACACAGAGAAACCCTGTCTAGCAAAACAAAAAACAAAAAACAGAAACAAAACAAAAAAACACCAAAACTCAAAATTGTTTTTTAATCTTTTAAATTAATTAGTTAATTTAAAGAAGAAAAACCAAAACTTTTCCCTTATGGAAATTTTAAGTTGGAAGAGATGTGATTTTAAAATGGTATCCCTTTTAGGAAAGTTTCATTCATGTCAGGGACAAAAACAGTTGAAACGGGGCTGGTGAGATGGCTCAGTGGTTAAGAGCACTGATTGCTCTTCCAGAGGTCATGAGTTCAAATCCCAGCAACCACATGGTGGCTCACAACCATCTGTAATGATATCTGATACCCTCTTGTGGGGTGTCTGAAGACAACTACAGTGTACATATAATAAATAAATAATTTAAAAAAAAAACAGTTGAAACTTGCAAATTTAGGACAGCCAATGCCATCCATTAGGCACTACAGCTCCTAATTCTAAACCCTGGCTGTCCTGGGCAGGAGCACATTTTCTACCTGATGTCCACATGTCACTCTCATGACCACTGAGCTGTGGAGAGCGAGCATCTCCTTCCTGTAATTCTGATCATACTATGACTTCCAGTTTTGTGTTTCCCAAGGACAGGACTAATTAATGGTAATAATAATCAAAGCTAATAACTTGTATTCACAAATGCAAAGATTGAGAGCAAAGGCTAAGAGAAAGCTTTCTCTGCCACACAGACAGACTGTTCACTCTGGGATCTGTCCACAATGGACAGAAGACGGAGAGAGCAGCAGTGTGGCTCAGATGGGAGATGCTTATCTGGCATGCTCGAAGCCCTGGACTGGATCCCTGGAAACACATAAAACTGGACCTGGAGCATACACACCTGTAATCCAAGCACTTGCTCAAGTGGAGGCAGGAAGATCAGGAGTTCAAAACCATTGTCTGCTATGTAGCTAGTTCAAAGTCCAGCATGGGCTACCTGAGATCCTACCTCAAACAGTGAAGGAACACAGAACAAAACCAAAAAGGAGCAACTCACGTCAGAAATGTAGACCCTTGTGCTGCTCTTGTCAAACACTTCCACTGTGATGACGTACACCTGCCCCACCTCTAGACTCCACCGGCCTCCAGGATGGATGGTGAAACCTGCAAGAATCGAGAGTGGGAGAGGCCTGCATCCTGTTGTGTGCCAGCAACATCAAACTTAAAAAGCTGCTTGGCTGCTGAGAACTGCAACAAGTGCTCATAATCTTGAGCCACCTCTCCAGCAGACACCCCAAACCCTGTTCTTATGCCTTTATCCCTTAAACGCATAGCTACAGCTGGTGGTTGGAGCCGGCTCTCAGAACAGATCTTACTTCTCTCCCCCAAATTGTGTGATTGTTTAGGATTCCAAAATGCTTGGTTTAATTTACTCATATCAAGTATAACAAAACACTGGCATATAAGAAAACAAAAACAAAGTACGTTACACTTTGTTTTGTACTGCCTAAGGACATTAACTTTTTCTCTGGAATAATGTCTTTTTCTAACTCAAAAACTTCATTACATAAATTGTGTTACTGTTTCATAACCTTGGTTTTATTTTTGTTTTTAGGTTTTGAGTGAGAGCCTGTCTCCAATGACAGCAACAACCCCTACTACCCTTTCAGTGTTACATAAACATACAATGTTCTTTTATTGTAGTCCCCCCATCATCTTCTCTATGTACCTCCTCTTCCCTCCCAAGGCTTTTTCTCCAACAAGTCTTTAAGAATGCTGACTTACTTCCCTTACAAAGGACCTGAGCTGAAATCCCAGACCCACACTGGCAGCCTATATTCACCTCTATCTAGCTCCAAGGAATCTGACACCCTATTATGGTATCCAAGGGCACCACCAGGCATGCACATAGTGGACACACAGACAAACTTAAAACACACACACATACACAATTATGGTGGCTTGCATGAACATGGGTGCAGGGCTACTTACTCATCTGAGCAAGGGCAGCTTACAGGCACTACAGCACCAAGGGACATGGCCAGAACCTTTAGGCAGCTATGGGCCCTCAGGGAGGGATGGGCTCTCATGAGCACCTCCCCCTCCCCTAATGGGATATTAGTAAAGCCAGGCTTTTGTTGGGAGGTAGTTATGGGTAGAAGAGTAGTGGGTCTAGAATCCATAATGTGGTCCATGCTGGCCTAAGACTGGCAATTCTTCTGCCTCAGTCTCCCAAATGCTGGGATTACAGGTGTGTGCCACCATGGTCAGCACCATAATGTTTTTTAAGATATTTTGCTTTTTGTTGTTGTTGTTTTCCTGTGTTTTTGTTTTTTGGGGGGTTTCTCTGTGTAGCCCTGGCTGTGCTGGAAATCTCTCTGTAACTTAGGGTGGCCCCCAACTCCGAGATCTGCCTGCCTCTGCCTCCCAAATGCTGGGACTAAAAGTCCAGGAGGCCCCCTGGTTATGTTTCACTCGGGACACATCATGTCTCAGTTACTTTCCTATTGTGATAAACACAGTGAGGTGGTTTAGATGAGATGCCCCCTAGTAAGTTTCAGGCATTTCTTCTGCCTTCCACCTCTCCCCCAGTTAGTAGCTGTTTGGGAAGGACAAATTTGTATAAGCCTTATTGGAGGAGAGATGGTCTGAAGGCAAGCTCAGGTTCCAGGAAACTCCCTCCCTCCCCAGCGTTCTCTCTGTTTCATTTGTGGATACAGATGTGAATGCCAGCTGCCACGACCCGTCATGATAATGATGGATCTCCCTCCCTATAGAAATGTAAGCCCCAAATAAACCCTCCATGTATAAGTCATCTTAGTCGTGGTGTCTTATCACAGTAATAGAGAAGTGACACACCAAAGTGGGGCCTAGCTGTGTATGCAGGCCTTTAGTCTCAGCATTCAGGAGACAAGGCAGGCTGATCTCTGTGGATTCGAGGCCAGCCTCGTCCACAGAGCTCCAGCACACCCATGGCTACAAAGAGAAACCCTGTCTCCAAAAACAAAACAAAATAAAACACAAAACAAGAGAGAAAGAGAGAGAGGGAGGAAGGAAGGAAGGGAAGAAACACATCAAAATCAGGTTGAATTCAAAGTCTGGAAATGAATGCTAAGACTTTGGCAGCCCTTTTCTGCTTAATGCATTCATTTTAGAGAATTTATATATGTCCAATACATTCATTTAAATACTCAACTTTCTGAAAGCCATTATCTAGTTACCTAAAAATCCAGGCTCTACGACATATATGGTAGAGTTTGGGAGTCCAGATACAGAGCGCATATGAACATCTTAATTTTCGCTTAAGGAAATTATCTGAGCCAGAATTAGGTACAGAAAGATGAGCCTCTGAAGAAAAACATAATAATAAATGTATACACAAACCCACACATTAAAACGCCTGTCTTTTTATTTTCTTTGGAAAGCCAACCTTTCTCAGAAAAGCCCAAGGCAGGCCTCAAAAGATGGCTCAGTCAGTAACACATGGTTCCCATTGAGCCTGAAGACCCAAGTTTGATCCCCAGGACCCACATGGTAGGAACAGAAAGCTAACTTCCACAAGTTGTCATCTGAACTCCATATACACACATAAATGAATGTAATAAAAATGAGGATGGGGGATGCTTAGCCCCTAAGAGTGCTGGGTGCTCTTCCAGAGGACCTGGGTTCAGTTCCCAGCACCCATACAGTTCACATCCTTCTGTAACTCCAGTCCCAGGGGCCCTGACACCCTCTTCTGGCTTCTTCAGACACTGGACACATACATGGTGCAAAGACACCCATGCAGTCAAAATACCCAGATACACAGAATTTCAAATTTGAGGAAAAAGAAATGGAAAGAAGATCGTGTTCTATGGTTTTAAATTTCATTTAGCTATAGAACTGTTTTTTTTTTTTTTAAAAATCTACACAGAAGAGCTCAATATGGAATGAAGGAAAATATTGTTTTCTGCCTGAATCTAAATCTAGTTGAGATTCCCACTGAGTCAGGAAGAAGACAGAGACATCTGCCTGAAAATAGAACATGTACTGGGGTTGGAAAGCTGGGCAACACTTGCCATCCAACAGCAGGCCCAGCGCAGCGCGGCTTCACAATCACTGTGATGCTGCAGCAAGCCTTTAGTGCCAGCTGTTCTCTAGAGACGACTCCGTAGTTCAGAGCATTTGCTGTTCTTGCCAGGGAACCAGTTTTGATACCCAGTTCCCACAGTAACTTAAAACCATCTGTAACTCCAGTACTAGCAAATCCAATGGCCTTTTCTGGACTCCTCAGGCAACAGGCAGACAACTTGATCGACACACACACACACACACATACACACATACACACACACACACACATATTCATGCCGGGCGGTGGTGGTGCACGCCTTTAATCCTAGCACTTAGGAGGCAGAGGCAGGCGGATTTCTGAGTTCGAGGCCAGCCTGGTCTACAGAGTGAGTTCCAGGACATCCAGAACTACACAGAGAAACTCTGTCTCGAAAAACAAAACAAAACAAACAAACAAAAAGTTAAAAAGGATTAATGAAGCTCAGCTATAAACTGTTCTTATAGAGACCTTGTGTTCAGTTCTCAGCACTGAGGAGAAAAAACAGTCTTTTAGGTATACTTAAGTAGGCCTGGTCAAACGGGCTTAATTCTAGCATTCAGGAAGTCGATGCAGGAGTATCTTAAGCTCTTGGGTAGCCTGGTAGTAAGTTCTAGGCCAGCCTGGGCTACATAGCAAGACACTGTTTCAAAACAAACAAAAATAAAAAAGAAAATTTCTCAGGTCTTCAAATGATATACAAACATGTATAATATATATATATATTATATATATATATATTATATATGTATTTATGCATATGTGCATATTCGACTGGCATACTAATTGGTAACTGCTTTTACCTGTTCAGATCTAAAGACTGTTTAGACAACTGCGCAGACTAGGCTAGTTCTGATACGTAACTGAATATAGTTGTAAAATATAAGCAGTACAGTGAGATTCTTTTTTTGTTTGTTTGTTTTGTTTTGTTTTTTTGAGACAGGGTTTCTCTGTGTGGTTCTGGCTGTCCTGGAACTCACTCTGTAGACCAGGCTGGCCTCGAACTCAGAAATCCGCCTGCCTCTGCGTCCCAAGTGCTGGGATCAAAGGTGTGCGTCACCACCGCCCAGCCGAGTGAAATTCAGAAACATAACATTCCCTTCATTTTACGGGTGAAGAAACATCAGAATGGCTTCTACACAAAGCCATTCTTGCTACCAGGATAACACGCACAGCCTCTGCCGCACACTTCCCTGGTCTCCTCCATTTCACTTTCTATCAGCAAACTCTGCTCCGTCCCCTACAGCTCCAACTTCCTCCTCTTTAACATACAGTCATTTGCAAGTTTCTGTTAAATTCTCTTGGGAGGCAGATCAACTGTTAGATGGCTTGCCCAGCAAGATGAAACCCTGAGATCCACGCCCAGCACCACACAAACCAGAAGTGTGGTACCCGGCTGCAACCACCGCACCTGGAAGGTAGAGGTGGAGGATCCAAAGCTCAAGGAGAACCTGCTAAACCATGAGTTTGAGGTCAGCCTGGGCTACATGAAACCTGTCTCAACAGTTCTCTTTGTTGTCTTCCTCTAAATTCTACCTCCTTTTCTTTCCTTCTTTTCAAAACTGAGCTACTTTTTTTGTTTGGTTGGTTGGTTTTTCGAGACAGGGTTTCTCTGTGTAGCCCTGGCTGTCCTGGAACTCACTCTGTAGACCAGGCTAGCCTCGAACTCTCGAACAAAACTGAGCTACTTTTACTGACAATGTTACCCAGACTTCCTACTACTAAAGTCTCTTAGTTTTTTTTAATTTTAAAATTAATTTTAGTTTATGTTACACGGATGCCTACATGCATAGGATGTTGTCTTAGTTAGGGTTTCCATTGCTGTGCGGAGACACCAAGACCAAAGCAGCTCTTATAAGGACAACATTTAGTTGGAGCTGGCCTACTGATTCTGAGATTCAGTCCACTATCATCATGGCTGGAAGCTATTGCAGCGTTCAGGCAGTCAAGGTACAGGAGGAGCTAAGAGTTCTACATCTTGTCCTGAAGGCAAACAGAAAAAGACTGTCTCATGGGCAGCTAGGAGGGTCTCAAAGTCCACCTCCACAGTGACATACTTCCTAAAACAAGTGGCACCTCCTAATAGTGCCACTTCCTAGGCCAAGCATATTCAAAACACCACATACATCTTTGCATCACGGCCATGCAAGGTGCCTGAGAAGGCCAGGTGAGACTGTCAGATCCCTTGAAACTGGAATTACAGCTACCATGTGGACATGGGCACCAAACCTCTGACCTCCAGTGCTCTTTTTTTCTAAACTTTATTTATTTATTTATTATAAGTACACTGTAGCTGTCTTCAGACACCCCACAAGAGGGCATCAGATCTCATTGCAGATGGTTGTGAGCCACCATGTGGTTGCTGGGATTTGAACTCATGACCTCTGGAAGAACAGTCAGTGCTCTTAACCACTGAGCCATCTCACCAGCCCCACCTCCAGTGCTCTTAACCACTGAACCATTCCTCTAGCTCTGGGTTTTGTTTTGTTTGTGACAGTCTGTATAGCAGCCCAGGATGACTGAACAAGCAGCAGTCTTCCTGCCTTGGCTTCTATGATGCCAGGATTACAGATTTTTGGCACCACATTAGTCCTTAAGGCTTTTTTAGATTGGTTAGGATGGCATACAAAAAAAAAAAATTACCATAGAATTCTGCTTGGGAATCAGAGACCCACCTGACACACAGATGGTGTCCAGTAAATAAACATTCAGTGATTAGTTTCTTCTGTAGGTATGACATCCTAGACACTTTAAAATGACCAAAAGCTAGGTGTGGTAGCAAATGAATGTGAGACTAATATTAAAAAGGATGAAGCAGGAGAATTGCTTTCAGTATAATGGCAGTCCTATCTTCATAGCAAGAGGGCTACATAGTGAAACCATGTCTCAAAGAAAAAAAAAATAGTTGTGTGTGCATGAGAAACAGACAGACAGATTGAATGTGTGTGCAGGTACCTTCAGAGGCTAGAAGAGGAAGGATTCCCTCGAGTTGGAGTTACAGGTGACCCACCTGACCTGGGTGCTGAACTCAGGTCCTCTGGATGAGCCTTAAGTGCTGTTAACTAAGCTATTTCCCTGGTCTATAATCATGCTTAATAAAGTATTTTACCAAAAACCATGCTTAGTGTGCTAGAGAGACTTAGACTGGCACTAAAACTTGAACAAAAGGATACTTTTATGGACAAAGACGAGGTTGGTTTGGCCCAGTTGGACAGCAGTCACCGTGGCTGTTTTCTCGTCCAACAGAGCCACTCTTCCAGAAGGAAGTCCATCATTTGTTATTCTGTGGTCTTGCAATTCCAATGTGTAATGCTCCAGGGGAAATTTTACCTCTGTAAGACAGGAAAGGTAGACACAAGTAACAGCAGTAGTCCCTCTAGGAGTAAGGGTGTCCCACTGCACTATGTGAGAAGGACAGGGCATTGCAGAGATCAACGGCAGGCTCTGTATCTAATGACTGGTTTCCAATGATGAATTTGCACAGTCACTGGAGAGAAGGGATGCTCTGATCTAACCATTGACTTATATACTTAAAAAAAAAATAACCAGTGACCTGCTGAGGTGCTGCTGCACCCCTGTAACCCCAGCAGAGGCAGAAGCAGGAGGACCAGGAGCTCAAGGCCAGCCCCAGTTGCTTGGGGAGTTTGAGATCAGGCTGACTTTATCTAAGATACTGGCTCAAACGATGGCAACAGCTAGGCATGGTGGCATTATGTGCCTCTCATCCAAGTACTCAGGAGGCAGAGGCAGGTGGCTCACTGTGAGTACAAGGTAGCCTGGTCTACAGAGTGAGTTCCAGGACACCAAGGTAGATAAAGAGTCTCTTCCAAAAAAAAAAAAAAAGGAAAAAAGGGAGGAAAGAAAGCAAGCAAGCAACGGTGGTGCTAAACAGATGGCTCAGTGGCTTAAGGATGTATGCTGCTCCTCCAGAGGATCAGAGTTTCAGAGTTTAGTGCCCAGCACATGTCAGGTGGCTCACAACCACCTGTAACTCCAACCTCCAGGTGATCTATGCCTCTCTTCAGGACTCTGTGGACGGACACCTGCACTTACATGTACACATAACCACACAGAGATACACAAATATACACATGATTAAAATTAAGATAAATCCTTTTGCAACAGCAAAATGAACAAACCTAGTGAACTGGTAGACCACACTAAGTATGGGAAGAACTTCGTTAATGGAGTCCACATCACTTTGCTAATTCAATGGGTTGAACAGCCCATAGGTTATTAAACAGAAGAACCGACTCTTGCAAAAGCACTGCAAAGGTCACTCAAGACCTTCTGATAAATGTTTTTCACTTGCCCCATCAGCTGGAAATTCTGGGCTGTTATCTTTTTTTGTTTGTTTGTTTGTTTGTTTGTTTGTTTGTTGAGACAGGGTTTCTCTGTGTAACCCTGGCTGTCCTGGAACTCACTCTGTAGACCAGACTGGCCTTGAACTCAGAAATCCACCTGCCTCTGCCTCCCAACTGCTGGGATTAAAGTCGTGAGCCACCACCGCCTGGCTTGGGCTGTTATCTTAATGGTGAATGCAAATGCCCTGTCTCCAGAGGCTAAGCACCATTAGCTGAGTGAAATAAGTCAATAACCTCTTCAAGATAGGTAAACTTTGGGTATGCAGAAGTATTTTATTACAAGATCAGAAAGACAAAGAAGTGTTTTTGCCATGGTTGGTGTACCACCTCCTCTTTTACAAGAGAGGATTTGAGGAGGGTGAGTCATGGCCAAAGCTAAGCCATCTTACCTGTCATTCTGCCCTGAACCATTTTTGCCACTCTGTATTTAATATAGGCTCCTACTAAGAGATATGTATCATGGGATGGTATAAGAAATATGTTTTCCAGAACAAGCAGGCGGATCAAGGCTGCAGCCACTTTCTGAAAGAGGAAAAAAAGAAAATTAGGCAAAAATCATCAAAGCTCCTTCCTTATTCAAAGCTTACTTTTGTAGTTGTTATTGGAGTTTTTTATTTTTGTTTGTTTGTTTTGTGTGTGTGTGTGTGTGTGTGTGTGTGTGTGTGTGTGTTTGTTTTCGAGACAGGGTTTCTCTGTGTAGCCCTGGCTGTCCTGGAACTCACTCTGTAGACCAGGCTGGCCCCGAACTCAGAGATCCACCTGCCTCTGCCAAGTGCTAGGATTAAAGGCACCACCACATCCAGCCAAAGCTAACTTTTTAAAAAAATTTATTTATTTAATGTATATGAGTACACTGTAACTGTCTTCAGACACACTAGAAGAAGCTATTGGATCTCATTACAGATGGTTGTAAGCCACCATGTGGTTGCTGGGAATTGAGCTCAGGACCTCTGGAAGAGCAGTCAGTGTTCTTAACCGCTGAGCCATCTCTCCAGCTCCCAAAGCTAACTTTTAATAAGGTAAAAAATTTTGTTTTTATGCCAGGTCCAGCATGGCCATGGTAAGGACAGAATGACATGGTTCCTGACCCTGGAACAGGGCCACTGTCCCATTAAGAAATCTCATCAGCCCAATTTTTATAAGTTTAAAACATACATAAAGGGGGCTGGAGAGATGGCTCAGTGGTGAGAGCACTGGCTGCTCTTCCAGAGGACCCAGGATTCAATTCCCAGCAACCACATGGTGGCTTATAACTGTCTGTAACTCCAAGATCTGACACCTTCACACAGACAGAATACTAAAGTACATTTAGATAGATAGATAGATAGATAGATAGATAGATAGATAGATAGATAGATAGAGTGAACAAATATTTCCTAATATTCACAAATTATTAGATCATTTCAGGTTAACCTGAAAGTGGTCATGAAGCCATCTGAGATGCACTCTCTGTCAATCAAAGGCTCTCCAGCTGCCCCCTCTCTCTGTCTCCAGCTCCAGCTCTGCTCTAACGGGCACAGAGCAGGAGAAAGGAAAGGAAGAAAGGAGAGACGCAGACAAACAGGTGGCAAATACAAAAGTGAACCACCTTTTCTTTTCCTTTCCTTTCCTTTCCTTTCCTTTTTCCTTTTCCCTCCATCCCTCCCTCCAACCCTCCCTCCCTTCCTTCCTTCCTTCCAGAGTTTAAGATTTATTTTAGTTTTTTTAAATGCATATGTCTGTGAACCATGTATGTGGCCTGGTGCCTTCGGAGGCCAGAAGGAGGAGCTGGATCCTCTGAGAATAAGATTGTGAGCTACCATGTGGGTGCTGGGAATCAAACCTGGGTCCTTTGGAAGAGAAGCTAGTGCTTTTAACTGCTAAGCCATCTCTCCAGCCCTGACTCTTATTAAAACTAATCCATCATCATCAGGTTATTGGGTTGTCTCAAAAAATAAGGTAGGTGGCTCCACCCACATGCAGGTAGATGGAGGCAGGGACTCTACCATACTTGCCCTCTTCACATGCACACCATGGACTGGTGCAGCTAAATGCATACATTGTAAAATGTTTAAAACAGAAGTTTAAAGAAAAAGAAGTTAAAGGTAAGCAGTAGCAAATCAAATACAGGTGAGACGGGCAAAGGCTGGGGTTCTTGAAAGATCCAGCACCCTGTGTTCCAAGTCCTTCCCATAGGTCTGATGTTTTCACTTGTCCTCTGTTTGTGCAACTACAGAGAGTCTACAGAGCATCAACAAAGTATACAATTCTTTTGTGGTTTTGTTTTAGGTGGGTTCTCACCATGTAGTCCAGTCTTCAAACTTGCTATGCAGGCAAATATACATACATACATACATACATACATACATACGTACATACATACATACATATTATATATATATATATTTTTTTTCTGAGACAGGTTTCTCTGTGTAACCCTGGCTGTTCTGGAACTCACTCCATACATAGACTGAACTCGAACTCAGAGATCCGCCTCCCCATGCCTCCTGAAAGCTGGGATTAAAGGCATGTGACATCACCACAGGCATGAAATTACTTTTTCAAGTAAATAATCAACTACTGGCCCAAATAATAGCATGTTAGAGGCTTCTACTACATTCCCCATTGCAAGACTCCAGATGGCTGTTTCTAGCACAGACTGTTTACCTTGTAGAACGGCTCATAAATTCGGACTTTTACAACAGCAGCCCCAGTTCTCATCCCAGATACCAAAATCACGTCTCCTTGTCTCTCCTCTTTTTCCATCTCAATTATATAGTCAGGAGGAGAATACTCGGCTTCTGAGTATTTCAGAATCCTAGAGAAGCAAAGGAAGATTTGTCTCTAGTAGGATTAGCAGTCTTCTAAACTTTAGTCTCTACAAAGCCCTTCTGTGTACACAGCTCCGAAATACCTTTGCTTGCTTGTGAGCTTTCTGAAACAGTGTCTTATGTAACCTAGGCTGGGCTCTAACTTGAACTTGATAATGTAGCAGATGCTTACTCTGAATCCCCCTCTTTCAGCCCCACCCCTAGCCCCCCAGTTCTAGAATTATAGTTCTGTGCCACTGAGCCTAGATTGAGGGTTTTTCTGGGTTTTTTCTTTCTTTTTGTTTTGTCTGGTTGGCTGGCTGGCTGGCTTGTTTCTTGAGGTAGAGTCTGTCTGTCTTGTTTGTTTCTTGAGGTAGAGTTTTTCCACTTAGCACTGGCTGGCCTGGAACTCACTTTGTAGATCAGGCTGGACTGGACAACTGCTTGCCTCTGCCTTCTGAGTGCTAGAATTAAAGGTGTGTGCCACCACCTCCAGCTATGGATTGAGTTTTTTAATTTCTGACTTCCAGAAGGACTAGAATGTGCCTAAAACTGCTGTGGGACTACAGTTTAGGCTGTCTGTTATCTGTTCTTCAGTACTGAAAACAGAATTTCTTTGTTGCTTTTATTTTATTTAAAGTTAGCCCCACTGTGTAACCTGGGTGGTCTGGAACTCAAATTAGTTTTTTTTTTTTTTTAAGATTTATTTATTTATTTTATTTATGAGTACACTGTAGCTGTCTTCAGACACACCAGAAGAGGGCATCGAATCTCATTACGGATGGTTGTGAGCCACCATGTGGTTGCTGGGATTTGATCTCAGGACCTCTGGAAGAGCAGTCAGTGCTCTTAACCGCTGAGCCATCTCTCCAGCCCTCAAATTAGTTTTGAACCCACAGGGATCAGCTTGTCTCTGCCGCCTGAATGCTGGGATTAAAGGTGCTTTTCCTGGGCTGGAGAGATGGCTCAGCAGTTAAGAGCATACCAACTGTTCTTCTAGAGAACCTGAGTTCAATTCCCAGCAACCACATAGCAGCTCACAACCATCTGTGTGTCTGAAGAGAGCGACAGTGTACTCATATACATAAAATAAATAAGTGAAGGTGTTTTCCCACATACCTGGCTAATTATCTTATTCTAATTCAGCATCAGCAGACACCCTGACCTCACAGATTCTCCAACAAAGGCTTTTATTAATTCTCATGAAGATTCCAACAATTTATCTCCTCTGTCTTTTTATCAAAGGCATGTTCCCTAGTGAATGTACCTATTTTTTTAAAAAAAAAAAAAAATCAATAGAAAATAGTAAAAAAAAATCCAGAAGGATTATCAAGGTGTACACAAATGGCTGCTGTCCAGTGTGTCACCCAGGGACACTATCTGGGCTTATGCCCAATTTTACCTAATTTTGCTAGACAGCTCTTCTCTTGATGACTCGTTGTCCTGGGCAATACTCCACTCAAACACCATGCCCGCCAAAGTACTGAATGTGTTTCCTGTAGAGCAAGCCAAAAGCATACAAGATAAAATCATACATTCCAAAACATTCAAGTATCTTCAACAAGAAAAAAAGCTAACTAGAAAATCATTTTAGGTATTTTTCCATAACAAATAACAGCCTTTTTTTTTTTTTTTTTTTGGTTTTTTGAGACAGGGTTTCTCTGTATAGCCCTGGCTGTCCTGGAACTCACTCTGTAGACCAGGCTGGCCTCGAACTCAGAAATCCGCCTGCCTCTGCCTCCCAAGTGCTGGGATTAAAGGCGTGCACCACCACTGCCCGGCTCAACAACACTTTTTTAAATCAACTAAAACACACAGATGAGAAAGATCCTTACCATAGATCATGCCGCTCCCAACAGGATTTTGTGTGTGTGTGTGTATGTGTGTGTGAGAGACAGGCTGACCTTGAACTCAAAATATCTACCTGCCTCTGCTTCTTGAGTGCTGGGATTAAAGGCATATACAACCTGTCTCCAAAAAGGCTTTCTACAGTAGAAAGGACCCACTGGGAACAGGCTTTGTAAACTACAACGTGGACCCACTGCCAGCTGGCGAAGGCTCTATGCAGTCTTCTCTGCTCCTTCCTCTCAGAGGCCACCTAACAGACACCTCATGGTTGACAGGCATACTTAACCCTAGTTCCTTCATCACACATTGCCATGAAAACCCAGATTCCAAAAGAGTTACTTTTTCAACTCTTAAAAACCAGCCTAGTAGTCTCGGGCTACTGAGGAGACTCCATGAGTACAGGTGCTCATCATGCAAACCTGGACAATAAAGAAGATTTCAAAACCTGTTTGCTAACTAATTTACAAATAAAGTAGTAATTGCTGTGGTTTTTTTTTTAAGTTTTATTTATTTATTTCATGTATGGGAGTACACTGTCACTGTCTTCAAATTCACCAGAAGAGGGCATCAGATCCCCATTATAGATGGTTGTGAGCCACCATGTGGTTGCTGGGAATTGAACTCAGGACCTCTGGAAGAGCAGTCAGTGCCCTTAACTGCTGAGCCATCTCTCCAGCCCGTAATTGCTGTTTTTAATATCACTTTATAGCAGTAGTATATTTAAAGCAACATAAAGTCACCCTCAAGAAAGACTTAATAGCTTGGCAGTAGTGGCACACACCTTCAACCCCAGCACTCAGGAGGCAGAAGCAGGTGTATCTCTGTGAATTCAAAGCCAGCCTGATCTACAGAGCAAGTTCCAGGACAGACAGACGTATACAGAAAGAACCTGCATTGAAATATACCCTCCCCCCCAAAAAAAAGAAGAAAAGAAAAAAGATTAAACTTCTTCATATATATAAATTTTTAATTTATTTTCTGTGTGTATTTTATCTGCATTGCATCTAAGTGTGCTATGTGTGAAGCGAGCATCTGAGCCCCTGGCCCCTGCGTTTCAGATGCTTGTAAGCCAACATACGGGTGCTGGGAAGGAACCTGGCTGGGAAGGAACCTGGCTGGGAAGGAACCTGGCTGGGAAGGAACCTGGCTTAGCATGCCTCCAGCCAAACTAGAGTTGCTTCTAATCACCCTGGCAGACAGGAAGTTGACTGGCTGCAACAGAGCTGGGGAACTGGATTGTGGCTCAGCAGAAGAATATGGACTGCTTAGAATGTAGGAGGTCTGGGGTTCAATCCTCAGTATCAAAGCCAAACCATAAAAAACAAAAGCAGGGCTGGAGAGATAGATTGGTGAACTTGTTGCTCTTGCCAAGGACCTGGGTTCATTTTGATCCTCAGCATTCACATGACAGTTCACAATCATCTGGAACTCCAGGGGATCCACCCTCCTCTGACCTCCTCAAGCACAAGGCATGCATGTGGTACATATACATAGATGCAAACACCCATACATATAGAATAAAATCAATGAATCTAAAAAAAAATTAAAACAAAAACCATAACAAAAGCATATCCTTAATTAAATTAAATTAATATCCTTAATTGTTGATCTAGGGGCTTGGTGGCAGAATTTCTTTTTGTTTTTTAAGGTTTTTTTTTTTTCAAGACAGGGTTTCTCTGTGTAGTCCTGGCTGTCCTGGAACTCACTCTGTAGACCAGGCTGGCCTCGAACTCAGAAATCCACCTGCCTCTGCCTCCCAAGTGCTGGGATTAAAGGCGTGCGCAGCCACCACCACCACCACCCGGCCAGAATTTTAATACTTAGAGAAAGCTTAGCCATGCAGTGCTGGCACATGCCTTTGGTCCCAGTACTTGGCACTCAGGAAGCAAAGGTGGGCTGATCTCTGTCAGTTTAAGACTAGTCTGGTTTACAGAGTGAGTTCCAGAATAGCCAAAACTACACAGTGAGCCTTACCCCAAACAAACAAACAAACAAACAAACAAACAAACAAAAAGTCAGTCCTGGTAAGATGGCTGGAAGTCTGAGGACCTGAGTTTGAGTCTACCCACACGATAGAAGGATAGAATTGTCTTCCACAAGTTGTGCTGTGACTTCTACATGCACTGGGGGATATACAGGCCCCACCTACACATACTAATTTCTTTCAAAGACCAGAAATAACAAGAAATAATAGCAGTAGTTTTTTTGCAAGAAGGCAGCTAACACAGAGGTCCAGAAACCTTGGGAATAACATTTTTCCCATTCCCTGGGAAACATACTGGGTTCCTCAGAGGGAGCCACTGACAATGGCCTTTGGTCACTGATGGCCCTGACTTAGGGAGGATGCGTCTGGAGCTGAGTCAGCTCCTGGGAAACCTAACCAGAGGAAATAACAACGGTCAGAACAGAGCTGGTGTCCAAAATTCTTCAAGGTCTCAGCAAGTATAATGAAACTGACATAGTAGCAAATCAAAATTGCACTAATGTCACTGTTTTGCTTCTTACCAATCATATTAAAGGTTACCTAATCCTAGGAAATTCCCTCAGCCCTGCATAAACGGGCTAGCAAGCCCCTCGAGTCCTTGCCATTTTGATTGACACCTGCTTGCTAGTGATTTCTGCAGAATAAATGCTCTTTGCCTTTGTATACCATTGGAGTCTGGGGTCTTCCTTCCTCGACTCTTGGACCCTATCAATACATTGAACTGTATTCTGCACTGCCAACCTGCTCTGTACGTGTGCCCCAAATGAAGAGAACACAAGTCACATTTACGGTCTGTTACCATCACACAGTTCCTGTTTCTGAATGTGCAACATGAAGAAGCAGTACTCTATTTCAGGCACTCTTTACTCAGATCGCCTCCAGTCCCTTACCTTTAGAATCCAGGGCCCTCACCATGAGTTCCAGGGGTGCATCATCCACATACAGTTCCCGAGTTCGAGATACAATTTCAATGTTGTCTATCACATCAACCTTAACATCACAGCGTAGCTCATGGTCCGTCACTGCAATGAAGCAAAAATGCTGCCTATTTAAGTAAATGGGCACTAATGTATTAAATACTCAAGAGTTTAGAGGTTATAAAAAAAAAAGTCTGCAGCCAGAGCTATGTAGAGAAACTCTGTCTTGTGGGGAGGGAAAGGAACTTCTGCTTCCTGACATGACTCTGTGTCCATGCAGTACCCCAGAAGTCCAGCAGAAGGCATTGGATCCCCTGGATCTAGGGTTATGGATGGTTGTGACCTGCCATGTGGGTGCTGGGGAAAAGTCCTCTGAAAGAACAGCTAGTGCTCTTGTTTTGTCAAGGTCAGTAATGGTTATTATCTGTGTTGGGCGCATCCCTGATTCCCTAGCAGAATTATATGATGACAGTTCTTGTAAGCCAAGTTCCTAACCAATGTAGAAACGCCTGCAAGACTAAGCTGGTAGCAGCGGCAAACACCTGTAATCTTGGCATCATAGAGGCCAAGGCAGGAAGAAAGACTGCTGCTCATTCAGCCAGCCTGGGCTGCTATATAGAAAGACCCCATCACACACACACACACACACACACACACACACACACACACACACACAC
>NW_021620768.1:3354219-3396050 GCF_004785775.1 Grammomys surdaster | reverse complement strand
CACACACACACACACACACACACACACACACACACACACACACACACACAGAGAGAGAGAGAGAGAGAGAGAGAGAGAACAAACAAAACACAGAGCTGTGTGTCACTTTTGAAGGGTTTACTTTATTCCTTGTCATTTTAAGTATCAGTATTTTTTACCTTTTATAAAATGAGGGTAACAGGCATTTTTTTCCAAATTATTTATTTAGGAAAAAAAATGGTGGCAGCTATATGGAAATTGTATTAATGGGCTTCTAACCTGTGTGTGGATGTCAGAGGACAACTTGAAGGAATGGGTTTTTTCCTTTCCTCATGTGGATGTCTTAGACCAAACTCAAGCTGTCAGACTTGGCAAAAGCACCTTTACCCACTGAGCCATCTGACAGGCCATCTGGGTTGGGTTGTTTGTTTGTTTGCTCATTTGTTTTTCTTAGACTCTGATTTGTTGTTTTGCTTTTAGTTGTTTTGTTTTCTTAAAACAGGGTTTCACTGTGTAGCTCTGGCAGGCTGGGAACTCAAGCAGATCCTCTTCTGTGTGGTGGTTAGGTTTTTGAGACACAATCTTGCTATGGAGTCCAGGGTGATGGTCCTCTTGCTTCTGCCTCCTGAGTACTGAGATTGCAGGCCTGTGATGCCATGCCTAGTAACATTTTGTTTTGTTTTTTTTTTGTTTTTCAAGACAGGGTTTCTCTGTGTAGCCCTGGCTGTCCTGGAACTCACTCTGTAGACCAGGCTGGCCTCGAACTCAGAAATCCACCTGCCTCTGCCTCCCAAGTGCTGGGATTAAAGGCGTGCGCCACCACTGCCTGGCTTTAGTAACATATTTTTATTTCAGGAAACTATCTTTCTTTTCACAAGAGACATTAAGAACTGAATTTAACTCCAGCACCCAGGGAAATAGAAACAGGTGGATCTGGTAATATCATAAGACCCCAGTGCAAAAAATGGTTGAATTAATCATCCTAAAAGTGGTTTTTTGGGGGTGTTCTGTTTTTGTTTGTTTTTCGAGACAGGGTTTCTCTGTGTAGCCCTGGCTGTCCTGGAACTCACTCTGTAGACCAGGCTGGCCTCGAACTCAGAGATCTGCCTGCCTCTGACTCATGAGTGCTGGGATTAAAGGTGTGCGCCGCCAATGTCTGGTTCCTGAAACTGCTTTTTTAAATGTTTTATGTACATGGGTGTTTTACCTATGTACCATGTGTATGCACTGTTCTTTGAGGCCAGAAGCCAGTAAAGATCTCATGGAACTGGAGTTACAGAAGGTTTGAAACACCCTGTGGGTGCTAGACAGTGAATTGTGGTCCTCTGAAAGAGCAGCCAGTGCTTTAGCCTCCTCTCCAGTCCCTGAAACTGCTTTTTATGTATATTAGGGTTGAACAAACAAGACAATACATTATAGAAAATGAAAGTCAGACTATTTCTCTCCCTCCCTCCCTCTCCTTCCCCCCCCCCTCTCTCTCTGTATGTGTGTGTGTATGCGTGCACACATGTGTGTGTACATACATGACATGGCATGCATGTGGATGTTGGTTGACAATTTTGTGGCTCGATTCACTCCTTCCACCTTTACCTAGGCTCCAGAGATCAAACTTGGGTCATCAGGCTTAGTGACAAGTGCCTTCACCCACCGAGCTATCTCACCAACCCACATCTGTCTTTCTGAGAGCAAAAGTTACAACAACAACATAAAAAAAAAAAAAAGGAAAAAGTCTAGAATAGAATGAGCCCATGCTAGAGTTAAAGCTATAACTATGAGTTCATATGCATATGGATATATGCAGCTAGATACATACAGAAATAAACGTAGAGATGTGTGTAGACACAGACTGACATGTGCATGCTTCTTTCTTAGCTCTGTCTGCTAAGAGAAACTAGGACACTCCCTTAGCAACAAGCACACGAATATCTAGATCTTGCTTTCTAAATATAACTCTAGAGCTCAAAAGCAAGAAGTACTGGGGACATAGCTTAGTTGGTGGAGTGTTTTTGACTACCGTAGAGGAAGTCCTGGGCTTTGACCCCAGAACTACATAAACACAGGAGGGTGGTGCATATTTGTAATCCCAGGACTGTGGAGGCAGAGGCAAAGGGATCAGAAGTTAGCTATATAGTGAATCAGAGGCCAGACTAAGCTACATGAGCAGAATTTTTTTTTTCTTTTTTTTTTTAAAGATTTATTTATTATTTTATTTATGAGTACACTGTAGCTGTCTTCAGACACAGCAGAAGAGGACATCGAATCTCATTATGGATGGTTGTAAGCCACCATGTGGTTGCTGGGATTTGAACTCAGGACCTCTGGAAGGGCAGTAAGTGCTCTTAACCGCTGAGCCATCTCTCCAGCCCAGAATTTTTTTTTCCAACTTTTTTTTTTTCGGTTTTTCTAGACAGGGTTTCTCTCTGTAGCCCTGGCTGTCCTGGAACTCACTCTGTAAACCAGGCTGCCCTTGAACTCAGAAATCCACCTGCCTCTGCCTCCCAAGTGCTGGGATTAAAGGCGTGCACCACCACTGCACAGCCTTTTTTTCCAATTTATAGACTACAGTCCATCATTGAAAACAGTCCAAGCAGGAACTCAAGTAGAAATTTGAACCAGAAGTCATGGAAAGTCATGGAGGAACACTGACTGCTGGCTCACTCGCAGGCTCATATACAGGCCAGGACCATTTGCCCAGGGAATGATGATACCCACAGTGGGCTGGACACTCATACATCAACTAATGGCCCAGACAATCCCCCATAGACAAGACGATCTAATTTAGGCAGTTTTTCAACTGAAATTCCCTACTCACCTGACTCTAGGCTGTGTTAACCTGACAGTTAAAGCTAACTAGTGTTAGTATTCTGTCTAAACTCCACCTCCACAGTTATCTGGCAACACTCAGGTATGTTCCTCCTTCTCTCTCTCTCTTACTCTCTTACTCTCTTGCCTCTAGCTTCTCCTTGCCCTTCTTCCCTTCCCTTCCCCCTCTCTCCACGTGGTCATGGCCGGTCTCCTCTTCTCTCCTCTCTCTCTCTCTTCTTTCTCCACCATCTTCTCCCGTTTCTCTCCCTACCTTTGCCCTCTGCCCTGAATAACCCCCCTCCCCTTTGGAACTGTTTGGTCTGATGTTGTCTGTCTGTGCCGAAGTCTAACATTGGTGCTGCGACTCAGATACGAAGACTTCAGGAACCGTGAGACCCATGCAGCCACTGCCGGCTGCTGTGAGGCTGCTGTGACCATTCAAGACTGACGCCATGTGTCCTGCCACAACCCCACCGCCGCAGCTGCCACCACTACACCATGAGGACTTCATCTGTTGCTATCTGCCATCATCGACCGTGTGAATTCCCACCGCTGCGCAGACCAACTCCATCCACCGCTGAGAGGCTCGAAAAACTTCCACCATGTGAACTGTGCCACTGCGGCCCCCACGTGGTGCTCTGCCATGTGGGCTAGGCAGCCAGATAGGTCTACACAGATCTCACGGTTCCACCTTTCCTGATACCAGACTGCACAAGCCCACAAACACACCGGCATATTAATTAGTAAGGAGTTTCCGATTGGCGGGAGGAACCCTGGACACCCAGTTAGGGTCTGGCCAACCTTCCCTGGGCTAAGGAGTTGGCTTTTCATTGCCCCAGTCCATATGACTGGCCTCTAGCTGAACTACGACCTAGGACATTGGCCATTGGGTGATTTCCCTCTCAGAAATAGCTCCCAGCCCCTCCCCAGCTCTCGCAGCTCTACCGGAAATCCTGGTACCAGGTGAGCTATTTTCTGCCGGACTAGTTCCACAGAGGCCCCTAGATATTCTCATGACGACCTGATTATCTAGCCTAAGCCTGATTTTTCGTTGCCAGCTTTTCTTTCGAGACGCCAACTGATAGCTCGGTAACAGCCATCACCCAATGGGTACCACATTGTCTTCGACTGTACCCACAGACACCCCACTGGGTTGTCTACTGAAAAACCTCAAATCTCTAAAATTAATGCCTGATTTGAGGCCTTCCAAATTGATATACCTCTGCAATAAGGTCTAGATTCGATATCCTCTAGATAATTGACTAAAGTAGCCTCGTAATGGCACACTAGACCCAACTATTTTAAGAGGTCTTAACACATACTGCCAGCAGTCTGGTAAATGGAAACAAATCCCCTATGCTTGAGCATCTATCTTCATTATACTCTTTCCATCTGTTCTTCCTGTTTCCTCCTCCCAGACCATCTGCTCACCCCACTACTTTGCCACCTCCATTCTCTCTTGTGGAACTCTGCTGACCACCATCTACCTCGACCACACACTGTCTCCTGTCCACTGCCTGTCAACATTGGAGATCAAGTGCTTCTCTCCCCTCCAGATCATTGGCCCTCACCTCTCTCTCCCAAATGGCAGGGTCCTTTTAAGGTAATCCTCGTGACCCCTACAGCTGCTAAACTTGAAGGACTCCCTCATTGGGTCCACTTATCTCACCTTAAGCTTTTCACTCCTCCCACTTAGTTACATTTTTAGGGGTGTGCCTCTTACCCATTCCTTTTTGGTAGTGCCTACATGTCCTGTCCCCTTATTAGGAAGAGATATTTTAGCTAAGTTGGGAGCTTCTATTTTCTTTGCTCCACCAATTCACTTAAGCCCAAACTCACCAGCAGTTCCTCTGCTCCTCCTTCTAGCCAATCACCCTACTAACACTAACATGTTATTTCCCTTACCAGCTTCTCAGGTGGACCCCTGAGTTTGGGACGTCCAGAACCCCTCTGTTGCTAAACATCATTCTCCCGTTTTCGTCCAGTTACTGGACTCTACCAGGTACATCTGCCAAGCCCAATACCCTCTTTCTCTCCAGAGCCTCAGGGGACTTAAGCCTATCATTACTGACCTCTTAAGGAAAAAACGCCTTCGACCTACCTCTTCCCCTTTTAACACCCCTATACTGGCAGTTAAGAAACCTAATGGTACCTATTGACTGGTTCAAGATCTCAGGCACATTAACTCTGCTGTAGTTCCCCTCCATCCTGTCATAGCTAACCCTTATATGCTTCTCTCTACTATCCCCATAGGGACTTCTCATTTTTCAGTCCTAGATCTCAAGGATACATTTTTCTCTATCCCTCTAGACACCCAGTCACAGGACATATTTGCCTTTACCTGGACAGATCCTGAAACCCACTTTTCTACCCAAGTTACCTGGACTGTTCTACCTCAGGGATTCCAGGACAGCCTACTTCTGTTCGGGCAGGCCCTGGCTTCTGACTTAATCTCTTTATCTCTCCCTAGATCTAAGATTGTACTTTACATAGATGATGCTCTTCTCTGTAGCCCCTCCCTAGAAATTAGCCAAGCTGACACAGCTGCTCTTCTAAATTTCCTTTCCAGTCGGGGCTACAGGGTCTCACCTTCTAAAGTCCAACTGTCCACTCCTTAAGTCACCTATTTGGGACTAGAAATAACCTCAACCCACAAGGCTATTACCTTAGATAAAAAGAACCTGATTCAGTCTCTAACTGTTCCTTCTACAAAGGAAGAGATTCTATCATTCCTAAGAATGGCTAGCTTTTTGTGTTCCTGGGTTCCTTCCTTTTCCCTACTTTCTCGACCCTTATATGAAACAACATTAGGCCCCACCCACGAACCTCTTCTCAAACCTGTCACTAAGCCCTTCCAAAGGCTCCAACAGGCTCTCCTTAAGGCCCCAGTCTTACATCTCCATGGACCTGACTCATCCTTTTTCCCTCTACGTAACTGAAAAAGAGAGATTTGCCCTTGGAGCCTTAGGTCACCAACTGGGACCATCTTTTACACCCATAACATACTTGTCAAAAAGACTAGATCCAACCATCCAGGGATGGGCACCTTGTATTTGTACCTTAACAGATGCTGAACTCCTTATTCAAGAATCAAAGAAACTAACCCTGAGATCACCTATAACTGTCCTTTCTTCTCACAACCTGTCACAGCTCCTAACTTATAAAGGCTTACAGACTCTACTTCCCTACAGGGTTCTTTCTATTCAGGTAGCTCTAATAGAAGACTCCACTCTTACCTTTCAATCATGCCCACCTCTAAATATTTCCAATCTTCTTCCCTGACCTAACACTGACTACTCTCTATCTCACTCCTGTACTGAAACCTTAGAAAAACTGTTACCTCATCCTTCACACTTACAGGAGGACACATTGCCTCAAGCCACCTTTACCTGGTATACAGATAGAAGCTCCTTTCTTCATGAAGGGGTCAGGAAAGCTGGCTATGCCATAGTGTCAGACACCAAGGTGGTGGAGGCACAGGCCCTTCCTGCTCATATCACCAACTCTTTCATCCTAACAGCCAAGTGCTGTCTTATTTCATTAAGACCCACCTACAACCTACTCCTGAGAACTTAAGTTTCCTAAAATCTATCACTGCTTCTTGCAAAATCTGTCAGATGTCAGATCCCAACTCAAGGTATCGTAGCACCCCTTTTCCTACCCATAAAGCTAGAGGTTCCCTTCCTGGAACTGACTGGCAACTTGACTTTACCCACATGCCTACTGTAAAACGTGTCAAGTATCTCCTGGTCTTGGTGGACACCTTCTCAGGCTGGGTAGAGGCTTTTCCCACAACTAACAAAAGGTCTCAGACAGTCTCTGATCTCCTCCTCAGAGAGATCATCCCCCGTTTTGGTGTCCCCGCCTCGCTCCAGTCAGACAATGGGCCTGAATTTACTTCCCAAGTTTCTCAGACTCTATCTAAGGCCCTAGACATCACCTGGCATTTTCATATCCCCTATCATCCTCAACCTTCAGGTAAGATAGAGAGAACCAACCGCCTTTTAAAAACCACTCTTGTCAAGCTGTCACAGGAACTTCACCTTGACTGGGTAAAACTCCTACCTCTGGCTCTTTTCAGGCTACGAGCCCTTCCCAAGCGACCTCTCCTCATTTCACCTTCTGAACTCATGTATGGACATCCAGTCCTAACTCCTGGTCTTTCACCTAAAGGTTCCCTCTCCCTCTCTGCCCGGGACCTGTAAAGTGAGTGCTAGTGGTGCCTTCCGCTACAAAAACAACTAACATGAATGTTGCTGTGATACGGGACATGCTTGCTTTTCCTTGCCCACTGCAAACTCTAGCCGCCAGAGACACTGGGCAGCGACTTCTGGAGCTAGCAGGAAGTCCCGCCCTGCTGCTGCTGCCGCTTAACCCCCTACCAGCCATACGATCCAGCTTTCTTATTCTGGTCCTAGCCAAATGTTTCTTTGCTAATACAAAAATGTGCTTTTCTCTACCTACACAACCCACCAAAGTTACTTAAGACAGGATAGGAAAGGCTCCTGCCTTGATAGATTTTTACTACTGCTATTAAATTCTATTCAGTTACAACCAATCTTATGGCTCTCAATCTTGTCAGAAGTTTGCTAACAGTATTTTTTAAGTTTATGGCTGACAGAATTCCCAAAGCCTCTAACAGTTAACCCAAGATGGTTTCAGAAGATGGACATTGGACTCCTAGAAGATACAGCCTAGATTGTATGTGATGATATAGTCACTAACAAACGCAGTGAGCTAAACTGGATGCCCTGAGTCAAATGACTTAGCTAAGTCAAACCAAGGTAAGTCATTTCTCATGTCACGCGTATCCATTCCACAGAAAAAGCCCTGCATTTTCTGAGCTTGGAAGCCAAACCGACTTCACCCAAGAGACTATGGAGACCATGGGAACTGTTGGCTGTGGACTCTGTCATTTTTTAAAAATAATATATAACTGGTAGATTGTTGTTTACTCTTTATCAGACTTCTGACTACATTGACAGCTAAGCTTTTACAGATATTATCTGTTACTTCATTACCTAAATTCAGTTGCCATCGATTAAATGCCTCATATTCCCTCCTCTTACTATGCCACTGTCCTAAATTATCTGAGTTCCTATACACTTGCTTAACTCTAAAATATTCCACTATACACTCCAACAAACGTTCATCTTAGAGACTGCTTGTGTTGTTAACTCATGCTGTTATCTGTTTTGTTATCTGAGTGGGAAACCCACTCAGATCTACCTCTCATGGACCAAATAGATGCCATCCAGATAAGTAAAGGTCCCACTCACTACTTATAACAAAGGGTGGGATCCCTCTGGGTTTCAAATGTACATCTTAGAAAAAATTTCTTTCTCCAAGTGTTCTTAATCTTATTTCCTATATCTTGTCAAGTCCAGGTGCATCCGGAACAGCTCCAGAGAAGCAACCTTCAGATGCTCCATCTCCTGTCACACACATAGCTGTTTCTTTCTTTTTTTTTTTTTTAAAGATTTATTTATTTATTATATATGAATACACTGTAGCTGTCTTCAGACACACCAGAAGAGGGCATCAGATCTCATTACAGATGGTTGTGAGCCACCATGTGGTTGCTGGGATTTGAACTCAGGACCTCTGGAAGCGCAGTCAGTGCTCTTAACCACTGAGCCATCTCTCCAGCCCCACATAGCTGTTTCTACTGGACCTGTTCCTTCTGACCTATTCTCAGATGGCTTGCTCCATAAACCCTGGACAGCAGGAAACAGCCAGCTCTTCTAAGACCAGACAAACAACCCCCATACCCATTCTTCTAGGTTCCCCCTAAAGACATGTCGCCCCCAATGCCAGCAGGAAGTAGCCAGATTTCACAACGACCCTATTCCTGCTTTGCTGTCACCTCTTTCTAATTTTTCTTTTTAATTAAACCAAAATGTGGGAATGTTAATATTCTGTCTAAACTCCACCTCCACAGTTATCTGGCAACACCCAGGTATGCTCCTCCTCTCTCTCTTACTCTCTTACTCTCTTACCTCTAGCTTCTCCTCACCCTTCCTCCCTTCCCTTCCCCCTCTCTCCACGTGGTCATGGCCGGTCTCCTCTTCTCTCCTCTCTCTCTCTCTTCTTTCTCCACCATCTTCTCCCGTTTCTCTCCCTACCTTTGCCCTCTGCCCTGAATAAACCCCCTCCCCTTTGGAACTGTTTGGTCTGATGTTGTCTGTTCCAAGCTACATGCTGAAGTCTAACAACTAGAACACAGAGAATTGGATTATAACCTCTATCCTGAAATAGCGAAGTCCTGTAGAGGAATTTTAATCCAGCAACATGGCTACTCTGGCTGGAATACAGGCACACTCTTAGTACAAACTTTTTTTTTTTTTTAGATTTATTTGTTTTATGTAAGTACCCTGTTGCTGTCTTCAGACACACCAGCAGAGGGCGTTGGGTTTTACTACAGATGGTTGTGAGCCACCATGTGGTTGCTGGAAATTGAACTCAGGACTTCTGGAAGATTAGTCAGTGCTCTTAACCAGTGAGCCATCTCCCCACAATCCCCTAGTACATACTTTTAGTCCCAAACAATGAAGGTAATAAAGTTAGTTTGTAGATGGAAGCACCCATATTTGAAAATGATATCTAATTGAGAGGCAAACAAAATGACAAATCAGAGGAAGATTTGACAGAATGAGTCAGAAATAGGATACAGCCAACTTGCACAAGAACAGAGAGGCAAGAGAGGTTACTTAAGAGGAGGCAGTTTTATGAGGAAAGTTTTCAGAGACAGAGAACAAATTAGGCATAGATGAAGACAGAATGAGACAGAGAATAAAAAGGAGCCAGAAGCTTAGAACAGACCGCTAGAGTTTGGGGTCAAGCAGAGCAATGAGAAGTGAGAGAAGCCAGTTTGAATCAGTCAGCTGGGAGAGGAGTTTGAGCCAGAACAGCTGAGTTGACCAGCCAGCCAGAGTTCAGAAAGAGTAAAGAGAAGTGAGTTTATTCAGCAACAAGTCTCAGAGGCTGAAAACATTCTAGCCCTAGATTAGATTTTATGGATGCTAGAAGCTTCCAGGACTAGGCCTAGGTTAGCAGTGAGCCTCTGAGACAACAATTACGTCAGGGGAATAAGTTACTTTTACAGAGTCCATAACTGAGTAAGTTATTCAATGGGAAGACATTATTTATAAGATGTAAGACATCTTTCTCTCACAATACTAGTTACTAAACATAGAAGAAATGAGGAAAAGAGAAGATACTCATTTGAACATCATAGCAGTAAGATACATGGAAGTCAAGTGAGGTGATACAAACCTGGAATCTCAGCATTTGGGAGAGAAAGGTAGAAGGGTTGCTACAAGTTCCAGGTTGGTCTGGGTTACACAGTGAGACAACACTGTTTCAAAAACAGACCAACCAATTAAACAAACAACAAACAAACAGGTCCATCTAGAGCAGTGGTTCTCAAACCTTCCTAATGCTATAACCCTTTAATATAGTTCCTCATATTGTGGTGACCCTCAATCAGAAAAATTATTTTTGTTCCTACTTCATAACTGTAATTTTGCTACTGTTTTGAACTGTAATGTAAATATCTGTGTTTCCCAGTAGTCTTAGGAGACATCTGTGAAAGGTTCATTCAACCCCAAAAGGATCACAACCCACAAGTTGAAAAACCACTGAACTAGAGAGATGCCTCAGCAGTTAAGAACAGTTGCTGCTCGTGCAGACAACCCAGATTCAGTTTCCAGGACTCACATGGTGGCTCACAGCTATTTGTAATTAAAGTTCTATGGATCCAATGCCCTCATCTACCCTTCATGGACACCAGGGATGAATGTGGTATACTTACATACATGCAGGCAAAACACTCATTAGTTATTATTTATTAGTTATTAGTTATTTTTCTTTTTTTTAAGATTTATTTATTTTATGTATGTAAGTACACTGTAGCTGTCTTCAGACACACAGAGGGCATCAGATCCCATTACAGATGGTTGTGAGCCACCATGTGGGTGCTGGGAATTGAACTCAAGACCCTCTGGAAGAGCAGTCAGTGCTCTCAACCACTGAACCATGTCTCCAATCCCTTAGTTATTTTTGTATTGCTGTAACAACACTATGACCAAGGCAACTTAGAAAAGAAAGTATTCAGCTGGGCTTATGGTTTTAGAGGGTTAGAATCCGTGATGGAGAAGCATAGGCACAGAGGCAAGAACTGAGTGCTCATATCTTGATCCAAAAGTAGGAGGCAGAGAGAAATCACGCTGGGAATGGCAAGTCTTTTGAGATTTGAAGTCTGTGGTGGTATGATTTTGTTTGGCCCAGAGAGTGGCACTATTAGGAGGTGTGGCCTTGCTGGAGTAGGTATGGCCTTGTTGGAGGAAGCGTGCCATTGTGGGACTGGTATTTGAGACTCTCCTCCTGGCTGCCTTGGAGACAAGACAGTCTTCTGACTGCTTTTGGATCAAAAGTTTAACTCTTTGCTCCTTCCCCAGCACTGTGTCTGCCTGGATGCTGCCATGATTCCTGACACAGCAATAATGGCCTGAACCTCTGAACCTCTAAGCCAGCCCCAACTAAATGTTGTTCTCTGTAAAAGTTGCCTTGGTCATGGTGTGTCTTTTCAGCAATGAAAACCCTAACTAAAACAAAGCAGTGACACATGTCCTCCTACAAGGTCACACCTCTTAATGCTTCCCAACAATTTCCACCAACTGTGGACCAACTATTCAAATATATGATGCCATGCGTGCTCTCCTCGTTGAAACTAACACACACATAAAAATAAATAAAATCTTTCTTTAAAACTCATGAATATTTGTTAACATTAGTGGGCAAAACTTTAAGGAGTGACAGGATATATCAAAGTATCTTTCCCAAATATTTACTAGCTTCTGTGTGGTACTTAACTCAAGAGCTGCATGCTCTTTGACAATTCTCCCTCCATGGTGAAGCTTAGACCTTTCTCCTTTGCCTACAGGGCTGGATTCAGTGATTCCTTTTCATGACTAGCCTAAAGGAAGGAGGAAATAGGAACTAACACTGACACTGACATCATATACTTTGGTATACAATGCTAAGCAAAGACTCTTCACTTCCACATCCCCAAAAAACTATCGAAGCTAACCAGGAGAGCCATTAGATAAACCCAAACTGAGGGACACCTGACCAACACTATTTATTCACTTATAGTATTGGGTCTCACACATGCTAGGCAAGTTCTTTGCCACTGATCTATATCCCTAACTCTCTAGCCCAGACTGCCCTTGAATCCATGATCCTCCAGCCTCTAATCCCTAACTAGCTGAGGTATGGGCCTACACCACTGGCTTAGTGTGACATTTAAACACACTTTAAATGTCAAAAGTTATTGAGATGTCAGTTGTGGTGATACGTTCCTGAATCTTCTTCAGCACCCAGAAAGTGGAAGCAAAACAATGAGGAGGAGTTCAAGGCCAGCTTCAACTATACAGTGAGTTCCAGGACATACATGAGACTATCTAGGAAGATGGCTCAGTGAGCAAAAAGTTTGGATCACAAGCATGAATACTGAGTTTGGATCTTCAAAATACACATAAAAACCAGGCATGGCGTGGTACACCTCTGTAACCTCGGGGTTAGGGGAGTGAAGATAAGCAGGCCCTAGGGGTTCACTGGTCAGGCAGCCTATCCTAAACATTGAGTTCCAGGTTCAAGGTGAGACCCTGCCCCAAAAATTAGATGAAGAGCAACTGAAAAAGACACCAGAAGCTAAGCTCTGGCCTACAAACACACACGCACAAATTATGCAGTATATAATCTTGGCACTTAAAAGCTGAAGCAGAAGGATCACCATGAGTTCAAGGCCAGCCTAGATTAAGAGATCCTGTCTCAAAAATAAACAAATGAGCTGGGCGGTGGTGGCGCACGCCTTTAATCCAGCACTTGGGAGGCAGAGGCAGGCGGATTTTGAGGCTAGCCTGGTCTACAGAGTGAATTCCAGGACAGCCAGGGCTACATAGAGAAACCCTGTCTTGAAAAAAACAAAAAATAAAAATAAAAAAGAAAAGAATAAAAAAATGAATAAAACAAAAAAAATTAAAATCAAACAAATGAACAAACAAACAAACAAAAACCCCAGGTTTAACAGTGCTTGCCTTCAATCCCAGCATTTGGGAGGCAGAGGCAGGAAAATCTTTGTGAGTTTGAGGCCAACCTCATCTACACAGGAAGTTTTAGGCTAACCATGGCTACACAGTGAGAGCCTGTCTCGAAAATAAAAATTAAAACAAAAATACAAAATCCACACGTGCACAAAGAGCACACTTAGAGCCCATGATGAGCGAGTAAAAGCAGCTGACTCAAACCTGACGGTCTGAGTTCAGTTCTGGGGACCTACATGGTGGGGACAAGAACCAACTCCTAAACGTTGTCCTCTAAACCCCACACGAGTACAAGCTACCTCTCCACACACTAACAAATGCAACGACAAAAAATGGTTTTTAGGTTAAGCATGGTAACAGGTCGTTAATCCCAGTAGCATGGATTTCTATGAGTTTGGGAGAAAGCTGGCCTACATTAAATGAGACTCTGTCTCAGAAATAATCAAACAGACACTTAAAACAAAACACAAAATGAATAGGATGGCAAAATTATGGCATTAAGTTTTGAAGGTATATTCATTGTGTGTGTGTGTGTCTGCGTGCCCACGCAACAAATACATATGTCACTGTGCACATTTGGAAGGATTTGGTTCTTTCCTTCTACCTCAGATTACCAGGCTTGGCAGCAAGCACCTTTACCCCACTGAGCCGTCTCACTGGTCCACAGAATTATAATTTATATCAGAAATCTTTTTTTTTATAAAGTTCTTAACACTTGAAGCTAAAAACGTTTGTGTTGATCATTTATACAAGACATAATCTGACTCAAAAGTGCTATATCATCTTTGCCGTTAACATACCTTTTCTTTTCAGGCATGGTGGTGCACATCTTCGACCTCAGCACACAGGAGGCTGATGCATGAGCATTTCTGTGAGTTCAAGGCCAGACTGGGTTAAATAGTGTGGACCAGCGCTAGGAAGACTCTGTCTCAAAATTACAAATGTGTGCCTGGTCATGGTGGTACACACCTTTAATCCTAACACTCCAGAGAGAGAGGTCAGCCTGGTCTACATAGTGAATTCTAGGAAAGCCATGGCTATATAGTGAGACTCTCTGTCAAGAAACAATAGCCACAATGAGTCAAATCCCATAACATACCCACTTCCCGAGCAAGAATGATGCTGCTGAGGCATATCGGTTGGGTGGATTCAGCAACAAGAACGGCCCTTTGGGAGCAAGAGGTGCCATTTTCATATAAAGGCTGAATGGTAACTGCATCGTGATGAGTGGAATGCCTGCCAAAACATGGTTTAGAGCATGAGATAAATGCACAGGTCCAGCCAACACAGGCAAGAAGTGTCTATAGTTTTCCATGTTACATACCAGCAGGTATGTCTGATGACACTCTACAGAACCACTGTTAGAAGACACAAGAATTAAAACCAGGATTGACGAGAACCATTTTCCAATGATCTCTTGTACAAAGATCTAAAACGTTATTCCTCCCACAATGTTTAAAATAGGACTCACCAGATAGACCCCAACCCTAATGAGGAGACTCTGGAGGCCTTGGCTGCTGCACTCAAACTGACAAAAGGAGACCCCAGGATTTGGTTCTTCAAGAAAAGGTGTGAGGTGGAGCTCAAGCAGTTGTCTAAGGCCCACAGATAAAAGCTGAACCAAGGGTTAGAGTGGAAGCACATGCCAAATTCTTCCAAAAGAATTAGGGAACAAACTACTGTACATGACTTGGGAAATGTATACTTACCACTCGACAGCAAGAGGGACCACCAGGAAGAACCCCGAGGAGATCTCCCCAAATGACCCTAGACACCCCCCCCACGAAACTTTGGAAGCCTTGAAGAATCTCACACTCTCTTCTGAGTACCAAAGCAAGAATGCCATGTCACAGGATTTCTGACTCCCTACTGTAGGCTCTTTTTTTTTTTTTTTTTTTTTGGTGGGTTTTTTTTTTTTTTTTTTTTTTTGGTTTTTTGTTTTGTTTGGTTTGGTTTTTTGGTTTTTTCGAGACAGGGTTTCTCTGTGTAGCCCTGGCTGTCCTGGAACTCACTCTGTAGACCAGGCTAGCCTCGAACTCTTGAACTCAGAAATCTGCCTCCCTCTGCCTCCCAAGTGCTGGGATTAAAGGCTTACGCCACCACTGCCTGGCAGAATAAATCTTAAAAGAAGGAAATCCAAAATAAAAAAAAAAAATACTCACAGTGTGGGAAAATAGCATTGTGTCTGTGTTCGCAACAAGACAAAGCTTCCTCTTACCTTGAAAAATAATTTTCTGTAAACCTAGAAATTGAACAGCTATCTAAAATGGAAAGTTGCCTACATTCTGAGATCAAACAAAAACACAAAATAATCATTAGCATCTTGACAGACAGAATGCTCTCAGTACTATACGGATTCCTGAATGATGAACGTCACGCTGGGTTGCCCACAAAACTAAGTTCCTTATACTTGAAGAGAGCTGAAGTTCTTGTACTCTGGGATAAAAATAAAAACCTCACTGGGTTTCCTAGGAGGCAAGAAAGGGGCTCAGGATGTAGCACCTAAGAAGAGGGCTGCTAGCACTCGCAAAGCCCTACTCCAACCCTCTGATCTGCAAAGTTACAGGAAGGGGAACTTTCTTTCACTTAGAATAAATGTTCTGGCATCTAAGGGCTTCCTTTGGTTAAACTCCCTTACAGTTCAGGTAACCACGTCACCTGCCACTGAACTCTCTTATACTCGGAAAGTTTATAGTCGTTATCCCAGAGCAGACTACCCACCTTCCTACTTGCACTGAATCCCCTTGTACAGACTGAAGGGGACTCGCATATCCCAGGCCTATCTCATCTCCATGCATGATGAATCGTGTCTTAGTACTATAGCTTGGTGGTTGTTGTCAGGGTCTCCTAATGTGCCTCTCAATTTACCTGCTTCCGTTTCCATCATAAATCCTTCAAATTGGGGAAAACAAATGCCGGCAGTGTCTGTCTGACATGGGGCTTGCCTATGCCAACAGTTGCTTAACACTGACCCATCTCAACAGGGAGGCGGACTCCCATCCTAGTTTTGGGATTTTTTGCTTTGTTGTTTGTTTCTTTGTTTTTCCTTAAAGAGCCTCACAATTTAGGGTATATCCTACCCAAGGATGCCACATACAGGCCCCTCCACACTGTGGGACCACATCAGATTCCTGTAATCCTTTTCCTCTTCACTGTGGGGTCGAGATCTCTGCACTCGGCTCACCAGATGTAGCAGCCCCGCTGAGCCTCCAACAAGAAGGGCACCCGTCCTGGCTCCCGGCTGAAAGGTAGTAACACTTGAGGCACATTGAGTTTGTTGGCCAGGGTCCCAATTAAAAACAGGAAGAAGTGGTGTGGAGTCAAGGAGAAAAGGAGTCTGAAGCTTCGGGATTGAGGAGCCCCAAAGGCAATCATGGCGACCATCTGGTCCAGCTTCCCACTCAACTACAGGTGGCCAGCACCAATACCAACCAATCCGCAGCCACAACGTCAGCGGGGTGCCTTTCTTGCTAGGAATTGTGGGTACTTTTTAAGTGCGCCAAAAAAGCTACTTTATAGAAATTTCGAGCAGAGACTCAAAGAGCCACTTTACTAAATGTTCGAGGATAGATTTTACTAGCAAAGAACCAGGCAGAAAGGTCTAAAAACCCAGAGCTTCCCATCCCAACTCATGCTGTTGTTTATTGTTTGACTCTATTTTTATTTTTTAATAAAATAGGGTAGAGAGGCTAGGGCAAAACTCACGGCTCATGTGTACAAAGGTCTGGGTTCAACCCCCAATATTAAATACAAGAAACAAGTTATTTAATTTTAAAAATTGGAGTAATTTCCAGCCAGGTGTGATGGCTCACGCCTTTTATCCCACCACTTGGGAGGCCGATAGGCAATCCCTTGAGTTCAAGATCAAGCTGGTCTACAGAGTTGAGTTTCAGAATAGCCAGGGCTGTTACACAGAGAAACGGGAAACCCCGTCTTGTAAAAACAAAATAGTAATTTCCAGTCAACATTAGTTCTAAATGGAAAAAAGTTCCAGTCTCTAGCTAAACAGCTGGCCTTTGTCTAGGTAAGTATGTTATTTTTATTGGGAATCAGATTTATGTCCTGCTTCAAGACCACAGTGCAAAGAAACACCAGACACTGGCCTCAGAAGCAAGTTGAAAAGCCGTTGTCTCAAACAACCTGACTCAGCAAAATACTCCCTGGGAGCACTTGTTTGCTAGTGGATGTGGTACCACACACCCATAATCTCAGTCATCAGGAGGCAGAGGATCAAGAAGCCTAGTCTAAAAAATAAAACCCTCTCCGTTCTGTTCACTGGTGTTCAGTGAAGTGCCTGTCCAAGAATGACTTGAGTTCCCAGTACTCACATAAAACAGGGTGCAGCATGCCTCTCACCCCAGCACACTGGGGAGGCGGAGACAGAAGGGCCTTGAGTGTCAGCCAATCTAGCTGAATCTGTGAAAACACACACACACACACACACACACACACACACACACAGTCTCAAGAGAGAAAACTGAGGAAAACACCCGATGTTGTCCTCTGGCCCCATGAAATCCCCTCCCCATACAGAGCATAAACAAAATAAATCTAAAAAGCCTTGTTTTCTGCAAGTACTCAAAATAATATTCTGGAGTGTGAAGAGTTCATGGAGTTCATATGGTTGTAGTGACTTCAGTGTTAGATCATGTGATCTGTCTTCATGATGCCTCCGTTCTATAAGAGATGGCATTTAAAGATTTAAACTGGACATACTTTCACCATGCCTTTAACACTTGGGCGTGCATATAACTACACTTGTTAGTACCTGCATGTCATAGCATGAGTGTAGCTATCAGAAACTGACCAGCAGGAGTCACTCCTTTTACTGTATAGATCATGGGGATCAAACTCAGGTCATTAGGCTTGGCCAGCAGGTGCCTTGAACCACTGAGCCATCTCACTGGTTTCCTATGATTAGAGGCTGTTTCACTTTACAGTCCAGGCTGATCTGGAATTTATTATGCAGCCCAGAATGGCCTCAAATCTGTAGTAATCTCATCTCTGGCTTCATCTCCCCACCCTTGCAGGAATGACAATCAGCCTTCATGTTTGGCACACCCAGGAATTTAGGAGCTGGGGGTGGTGGCACACACCTTTTAATCCCAGCACTCAATATGCAAGGCAAGCTGTTCTGAATTCTAGGCCAGTCGGGTCTATGTGTAGTGAGTTCCAAGACAGCCAGGACTACATGGAGAAACCCTATCTCAAAAACAAACAAACAAACAAACACCAAAACAGTAATAATGTTTATAAAAAAAGAAATATTTTAAAGCTACACATGGTAGCTTGTCCCCTTAACCCCAGAACTTGGAAAGCAGACAGATGGATCTGAGTTTGAGAACACCCTAGTTTACATTAGGTACTAGGCTAGCCAGAGTTATGTACTGAAATTATCTCAAAACACAAGTGTTTATGTAAAAGATAGAAGCCAACCAACCCTATATGCTTTCCTCAAATGCTAACTTTTTGAAAAAGTTTTAAATTCATTTTTATGCCAGGTATGGAGGTACACACCTTTAACCCTAGCACATGGGAAGCAGCAGAGGCAGGCAGAGCTCTTGAATTTGAGGGCAGCTATTTGAGCTTGTCTATGTAGTGAGTTCTAGGATAGCCTGGCCTATACAGAAAAACCCTCTCATTAAAAAGAAAAAAAAAAAATCTAACGCATCTGTGTGTGAGCTTGCTTAAGTGCAGTCCTCAGATCCCCCGGTATTAAAGCCAGCACAAGCAAGGGCTCCTAATCCCTGAGGCACCTCTCCAGCACACGGTTATTTCTGGAGACAAGCCTTTATTTTTCAGGACTTGGTCTCTCTGTGTAGCCTTGGCTGTCCTGAAACTAACTACATAAACCAGGCTGGCTTCAAACTCCAGAGATCAGCACGCCTGTGCCTCCTGAGTGCTGAGACTTAAGGTGTATAATGCCATGCCCAACCGTTTGAAGGTCTTAACTGAACTTGAAGCTTACTGAGTGGGCTAACTGGCTGGCGAGTAAGCCCCAGGATGCTCCTGTCTAGTCTGGTGGGCTGGGACTATGGATGGTGTGCTGTACTTCGTTTTTATACGGGCACTGGAGACCTAACTCAAGTCCTTGTGCTTGGGCAATCACTTTATCAAGGGTGCTACCTCCTAAACCCTACAGCCAGATTCTGAACCCATGTTATTTTGCTGTGTGCTCTGTCAACGGGGTCCATATAGCCCTGTGGAGAAAGTGCACTGCATTTAATAAAATCAAGTAGGTCTGATTGTGGAGGGACTGGTTCTTTATTTCAAAATGTCACTTGTCAATATTCAGTATCAAAACAGTTGCACTACAGGGTTCTCTTTCTCCGGTCAGAGGAGAGTACAAACAAGCCAGGAATCTGCAGGGTGCCCACCTAACAGGCCGAGAAGAAACCACCTGAACATGGATGGCAATTGGGTGGGGACACTTGAAAGATCAGCATACCACTAGCCCACAGACTGCAAAGAATCCTCACAGCCAATGGGTTGGCCAAGGTAACCCAACCCCCCCAAAACAAAATTTCAAAATAATATAAAATTTAAAAAGTTCTTATTTTTTTTTACATAAGCTATTCAAGATTTCTCCAGCACTGACTGATACAAAGCACAATGAGATGGCACTTTAGAGACAGCAGCTTCAGGAAAAGGGCGATGAGATGCCTTTCATGTGGCTAAATCAGTGGCACAAACATAATTCTCCTTCTCTGTCTCCCTTGGGGGCAGGTGAACACTAAGAGGTCACCACAACACTAAGGAGCAGCATGATCCATTTTGAGCAGTTGGGGAAGGGGTGGAGCTCAGACAAGTTTGGGCTCAGGACTGGGCTGAATGGTAGCACGCTTGCCTAACATGCATGTGGCCCTGGGAGGTGGGGCTGTCTCAGCGTCTTATTTGGTCACATTTGATGGAAAAAGTAAAAAATAAAATAAGTGTAAAAGTTGTTCAAAGATATCAAAGCTGAAACCCTTCACAGCCCGGAAGAGTTTTTTGTTTTTGGCTAACTTCCTAGAATCCCCGTTGTTTGGCTAAGACGCAGTGCAGAGCACTGAGGTCTCCCACAGTGGAGCCTGCCTGGGCTCTGCTGGCTCTCAGGAAGGCAGGCCCATTCCTGTGCTTCTCCTCCATGGTGAGACAGTATCCATTAGGCTAAAATGTGCTGCTCCAAGCTGCAGAAGTGCTTGGAATGTTAAAAAGGGTTGCTAAGACAAAAAGTAACCACAATGTGCATATCACAACTGCATTGAGGACACTTTGCGTTGTGCTCACATTCCCTTAAATATTGTTCCCAAAGGTGTTCAGCCCCTCCAGCTGGAACTCTGGGAAGAGGCTGACACAGTTTTGTGAAAAAGACAAGAAGGGTAGAAGGGGGTGACAGGAGGGAAAGCAGCCTTCAGTTAAAAAGATCAGCCCTCAGTTTCAAGGTCAGCTTCTGGGAGGCTGGCCACAGACGGGAGTCAAGGTCAGAGGGAAGAGAGGCCGCAGGGCAGGGATGGGGGAGGTCTACATCTCATTCAGGTCCAGCAGGGTCTGGTCCAGCATCCTTTGTGTACAGAGATGCTCCTCTTTGGTGCACTTCAGCTTATCTAGTGGGAATAAAGAAGAGAAGTTACAGAAAGTTCCAAGTTCTCCCCATTCTGAGATTTGCTCCAGGTGCAAAGAAGGTAACAAAATGCAGCTACTACAACCCTAAGTTCTGTGGGGTCTGTAGCTTGCCTCAGAGTTTCTCTCCTACCTGGGGGAGGGAGCTGGGCTTATCTGCCATTTCCTCTCCCTCCAACAGGCAACCAAAAGACATTCAGCTTTCAGTCTCAGAAGGATCCGGCTGAAAGCCCCAGGCACCCACCCACTCAGACTCTGTCCACAGGTCATTACCTACTAGAAATGCCACAGTAGAGTGTGACCATGGCAGACAAGGACAAAGATCAAAATCTCAAGTAAAGAGCACAGGATCCTCCTACAATAGGTACTTTCTTCAAAGTGGAGAGGACAGGAGTCCTCAGGTTTAAGTCAAGAATACTATTCAGACGCATTCTTTTAAGTAAAGCCCCACTGAGATTTTAGCAGTTATCAACAGAGCTGACCCAGACAGCGACTTATAACCAAACAAAAGCAGCAAGAAGGAAAACTATCAGGAAGAAAGCTAGTGGTAGGACACCAAGCATTAACCTGCTTAGCAAATAAACCACAGAGCTTCAGGGAAGGAAAGAAAACGCGCAAAATCAGGCCCATTTTCATACCATACACCCTTCTTGCCCATCCCTGTTTCCACCCAATCAGAAGAGCCACCTCAGGGCCTGCAGATGAAGCAGTTACAACATCGTGTCAAGTCAGTGTTTTTATTGTTAGAAAATATCCATGCAGGAAAGCAAACCCTACAGTCAGTGTACAGGTGAGAGGGCTGCAGCTAATGGTTTCCAAATTCCACACTAAATCTCCCAGACCCCTTCTTCATCACCCATAATCTCTTCTAGAATAGAAATAGCCACGGCATCGGGATGGGGGTGCCAGGATATCAACAGTAGTCTAGCTGCCCTATTAAAAAGCAACTTGCTTAGGGCGGACAGTAACTTTTAAAAAGGCAATCAGCTTTTTGCTGGGTCCAGGTCAGTGGTGTGGGTTTACTGGGCATCAGGGAGCCCTGCCCGTCAGTCACAAAGACCATGCAGCGTTAGCTTCAGCTCATTAGAAAGCAGGCGGTTTCGCTCAAGTTGGCTGTAGAGGCGCTCTGCAGCAGCAACAGAGAGGGGAAGAGGAAAGGAGAAACAGGAGGAGAGAGAGAAAAGGGGAGGTTAGTAGAAGGCAGAAGCAAACGTGTCTTTCACCTAGCTGGTCTATGTAACATGCACCATTCGGCAGGAGAGTAAGAGGACCCAGGGCAGGAAGAGTGAGCCAGTTGGTTGAAAGACCAACAAGGAATACAGTAAGAATTTCAGCTGCAGGACCATTCTTAATGTGAAAACACACTTCCTTCACAGCATCTGTGCCTGGGCTGGGACGGTCACATGGCAGATACAGTGCACTTAGGAAAAGGCATTCAACCATGAGGGCTTAGGAAACCCAAAGGGAACACTATACATAACTACCTCACCCACTTGACCTTCACTCTCATACTTCATACGCAGTGTAGTATAACAAAGACATCCTAAAGTCCTCCCCAATTCATGGTCAGGTTCCCCTTTTACATAAAAAACTCAATCTATTTGAGTCAGCAGTATACACAGTGCTTAAAGGATATAAGTTAATTATGACTACTATGGGTTTAGAGAGTTGGATGCTCTTCTAGAGGACCTGGGTTCATTTCCCAGCACCCACATAGCACCTCATTAACCACCTGTAACTACAGTCCCAGGGAATCAATACCTTCTGGCCTCCGCAGGCACCAGGCATGCATGTGGTGTACAAACATAAAGACAGCCAAAACACCCCCATAATAAACAACTGATTTAAAGAACATTATATTGTCTCCTTGCCAAAGGTGGTCACAGATTCCAACTAAGGCCAGTGAGATGTAGGGGAAGCTGGGGCTCATGAGAAAATTTTAAGATTTCTCTCTTGCTTTGAATATAAATGTGATGTCCAGTACTATGTATTTCAATCTTGAAAAAATCTAAGACTACAGCTACTCATTAGTGGCTAGATTTGTTAGGTATAAAAATAATTCCATGCTCTAAGTCTTTTTCTTATAACCTAAAACATTACTTAAATGTACATTTAATCAGTGCTCAGGTCCAGTGCCTTTATCTAGGCTTTTTACTTCGAGAACAACTTAAGAGGAAATGAAGTATGAAGATTTTAGACTCTTCCCAGACCCCAATGAGATAGGACCTTGCTCTGTTGCACTGGCTCATTTCAAACCCCATGTTGAAACTATAGCCTCCAAAAATAACTGAAATTATAGGTGTGTATCACTCCACCCAGCTGTAGATAATCCTAAACCCAGAGATACAAGAAAACTAAACTACTCTTGGTCCACCCTACTATGAGTCTCTGAAACTCAGATGATTTTCTGTTTTTTTCCCCCCTAAGACAGGGTCTCACTACATAGCTCTGGCTGTCCAGTAACTCACTTTAGACCAAGCTGGGCTCCAATTCAGAGCTGCACCCCCACCGCACCACTGGATGTTCTTCTTAAGGACCTGCTTGAATTCCTAGTTTAAGTTCAACTTCCTATGTTTTAGAGCTTGTTTCAACTTGAGACATGGTTTCATTTTAAAGCTAGGTCTTGGTCTCTTGCTGGGACTGATCACAGAAACAAACCACTGAGTAACTGGCACCATCCCCCCTCCCCCAGGGAAGAATACGGGAATTTTGTAAAGGCATGCTCCAGGGGCCGACACCCTCCACCCCAATGGTTATTTGTTTTGGGCTGGCTTCAAACTTGTGGAATCCTCCTGCCTCTGCCTGCTTTAACTACAGATGTGTTCCTCCATGACTGGCCACAGACAGGCTTTGGCTGTCAGTGACCAGAAGGTTCTACAGATATATACTGCCAGAGGACATCAATATGTGAATGTGCAGAATCTTTCTGTGTACACCAGAATGATCCTATCCTACATGACAGAACAAGAGTAGTCAATAAGCTTCTAGAGGCTCAGTGTTGGGCCTGTTTAATTCAGGACATTCTTGAGAGATAGTAGGCACTCAAACTCTCGGCTCTCACCCCTCAACCTGTGTCACTATAGCTATATCTCATCCATATCCAACTTAGTTTGACCTCCCACACCTGTTTTTGGAAAAAAAGTTAAGTACCAGAATCTTGTTCCTTTCAACAGATGGTTCCATTTACAGAAATGATAATGAAATAGACTTTATTGCCTAACAGAATTAATCCCGGGCCGGGCAGTGGTGGCGCACGCCTTTATTCCCAGCACTTGGGAGGCAGAGGCGGGCAGATTTCTGAGTTCGAGGCTAGCCTGGTCTACAGAACAGCCAAGGCTACACAGAGAAACCCTGTCTCAAAAAAAAAAAAAAAAAAAAAAAGAGAGAGAGAGAGAGAGAGAATTAATCCTAGGACAGAGTTCCCTAAAATCTGCATTGTAAGAAATGTTTCTGTTTCTGAGTTTGAACTTAACTTATAACTATTTCTAATGACTAAACTGTCAGGATCAGATATTATTAGTTCATTAAAAGCTCTTAGTTCCTGATAGCACCAAAATAGGGTAAAGTGGGATTCTGGCTCAATTCTGGCCATGCTCAACCAAAGAATTCCAAAGATGGGCCAGCAAGACAACTCAGTGGACACTTGCTGCTAAGCCTGATGACCTGACTTGGAAAGATCTGAGAGGAACCAATCCCTACAAGTCCCCCTCTGACCTCCACTGTGAATATGCATGCCATGTCATGCATGCAGGATCCACAAAAACAAAACAAAACAAAAAAAGAACCCAAGGAACCACAGTGTGTTCAAGGAAGGAGGCTCATGGGATTACTTAAATTTAAATGAACTTTATTCATTTAAAAATAAATAAAACTGGATTCTAGTCTCACCACAAGACATAACAGAAACAAGTGGCTGTCACACTAGACATCAACGGTCAGATTCTACTGGGCATGACCACTTTCTGCCTACAGTTGAGCCCAATTCTCCAAACATACCCTCAAATTACTAGAGCAGTGGATGCCCACCGCACTTCCCTCCTTCTCAGTCTATCTGCGGGAGCTGAGAACACTCAGCCCCGCCATCAGTCCCTCCCCTTTATCCCTTCAAAGAAGTCCCTTTGACTTCCTGACAACTAAGCTTTTCTCCTCATTTAACCCTTCCACGTCTGCAGTTGTTGATTTTGCTTTCCTCCTCCTCCTCTATCTTTTTTTTCTTTCTTTTATTTTATTTATTTATTTGTTTGTTTTGTTTTTCCAGACAGAGTTTCTGTGTAGTTCTGGCTGTCCTGGAGTTCACTCTGTAGACCAGGCTGGCCTCGAACTCAGAAATCCGCCTGCCTCTGCCTCCCAAGTGCTGGGATTAAAGGCGTGCGCCACCACGGCCCGGCTTTTCTTTTTAGACAGGGTCTCTCTATGTAGCACTGGCTGACCTAGAACTACGTAGACTGGCCTGCCTCTGCCTCTGAGTGATGGGATTAAAGGCATGTAGCACCATGACTGGCATCTTTATGGTTCTAAGATGTTTGTGTAACTTAAAACACCTTGCAATCCCTTTGGATTCCAAAATCTCTATCAGCTCCTCCCCCAGCCTCGGGGTCTTGCTTTCACCTGCACACCTGTCAGTTTCTCAGACACTCCTCTTGCTTCCCAAATCCCAAACCAGGCCATTAGCTCCCTACATCTTTTCACACGATCACTTTCTCAGCCTCAAATAGTTACCTAACTTCACCTCTGCACACTTAGTTGTCAGGTGTTGTCAAAGTGTTTATCTTACCAGGCATGGCTGTGTATGCCTGTTAACCAGCACTTTGGAGGCTAAGGTTAGCCTAGGATACACAGTAAGACCCAGGCTCGGAAAACTTAACAGATAACATCTTCAACCTAACCTAGCATTTTCTGAAGGTCAGCATATTCTTCATTAGTGGTGTGTGCATGGTACTGTTTATCTTTTGAACTTCAAAACATTTTAAAAGCAAGAGTCAATTTGAAGACAACAAAGATAGCAGACCAGTATCAGCTAGCACAATGATAGCAAACAGCTGGAATTTGGGGCCAGCACACTTTGCTAATGCATTCTCAATCCAGCATACACATATAAATGCACACCAAATATACTATGTTTTACTTGGAAAAAAGTTTTTTGGGCAGTGTTTCTTGGTGTAGCCCTAGCTGTCCTGGGACTGGTTCTGTAGACCAAGCTTGTCTCGAACTCACGTCTGCCAGCCTTTGCCTTCTAAGTGCTGGGAATAAAGGCAGGTACCACCCAGCAAAAGTTGTCTTAAAAGAATCTCACTATACTGGCTGGCCCAGAACTTGATATGTAGACCAGACTGGCCTGGAACTCAGAGATTCATCTGCTAGGATTAAACGTATATACTACCACACCCAGTCTTGTTTATTTTTGACCCAGGGTCTTGTTATGTAGTTTAGTGTGGCTTAAACTTTTGATCTTCCTTCCTCAGTCTCCTGAATGCCGGGTACAGGGTTACCCACCATGCCCAGATATAATAACTTTCACTCTTCTCGTAGCACACGCTTGTTCATAATCTACAGTGGCATCTCCATCAGTTAGTTATCTGACAAGAACAGAGCTTCCCTGCTGCACGTCAGCAGCCGTCCTGCCCCCAAACCTACCTCACAGCCACTCATTCTTCTCCAGTGATGCTTTTTCACCTTGTTTTTCTGTAACTAGAATACTGAGTACTGACTATCTCCAAACTGCATTCTGCTCATTAAAAGCTAATCCTGGGGCTGGTGACGTAGCTCAATGGTAAATGCTTGCTTGGAAGGTTCAAGGCTCTGGGTTTAGAATTCTGCATCACCAAACCAAACACAATGAGCACACCTCATCTAAGCTCTCGGTACAGTTGGTGGTGCCTGTCTTAGGAGACAAAGGAAGGACTGCCATGAGCTCAAGGGCAGCTTGGGCATAGACTGAGTTCGAGGACATCCAGGGATAGTATAATACTCTCTCAAAAAGACAAAGAGCTCAAAAATTTTAATTTGGGGTCACCATGAGACCAGTGCCCCTCCCAATTAGCACCTCAAACTGTTTACAGCTCACACAGCAGCTTTAACTTCGTGCTTCTCCTTTAACTCTGAGAAACTCTAGTGCAGGAGGTTCCTCAGCTGCATTATGTCTAGCAGGACAGGACAGCTAGAAAACACCAGGACCTGACAAATAAACCAACCTCTACTTAATCTCAAAGGCTATATGGCAGGAAGAAATAGTGTAGGCAAAGGAACCTGGCTTGGAAGAGAATTTTTCTACCTAGCTATACCTTCCCTTTCTCTCTTTGTCGTACTGGAGTTCAAACTCAGGCCTTGTATACATTGGGTGACACTCTCCCCTTGTGCCACATTCACAGCCCTGGATACTGAAAAAATGAGTTTCAAATATGTACCCTGCTAAGAATATGAAAAACTATGTAGCATTTAGCTGTGACACCAAATTTATCTGCTGTATAAACTGGAACAGCTGTTGCTATTCAATTCTACAATATATACCACGATAGAAATTTAATAGTCATTACCCTCATGTGTATGTTGTTTGAAATATGCATGATTGGTTGTCTTCCTTTTGACCACCATTTACCATGTGCTTCCTATCTCGCTAGAGAACAAAGTGGAACAAATGGCAGCAGCCTCAACTGAGTGAGAAAGGTTTAAAGATGAAACACCCATCCATCAAGAATCCAACCCACCATGTTACACCTTCTTCTGTGAGTTTGGATGACAGAATTATTCAACTGTAAGGATGGATCTGGGGATGCAGTCTCTGAATCTTTGGCACAAGAGTAGAGTATTAGGAGATAATTCAATGATTGCTGACCTTATTGTATAGGAGAGGGGCTAAAAGAATGAAAATGTCCAGGCGGACTATGTAAGGACTCTGAAGTACAAGACTTGAGGAAGTACAAGACTTCCTACCATGAGGAACCTTTACTGGTCACTCCAAGACTCCAATTAACAGGTTTAAGTGTCAAGAAACACACACACACAAAATAGCTTTGATCATACAGAAGTCAGAAGAAGAAAAGCCTAATACAGCTGTCCCCACATCACACCAGCAGGGCTCCTTATGTGCAGCAACAGCTCTGTCAATAACATAAATGCAGGAGAGCATGGGGCTTCCTTCTGGCAGCTCAACATTTTAATATGGGGTGGGGGTAGTTGAAATCAAATATGTAAATTGCTTTGTGCCCCCTCCAGGCACTCCAGCCCTAAGGCTGTGGGAACCAGCCAGGCTGACCCAAATGGAATCCAGAGCGAGTGGGGTGTTGGGTTCCCCAAGGAAAGTGGGTAGATCCAGAACAGAGCAGAAACGGTGACAGTTTATCTGTATGAAAAAGGACACTCCAGGTGAGAAGGGCTGGCTCAACAGAGGCAGCAGCTTAGGAAGAAGGAACGGGGCGACAGCAGCAGGAGAGAGCCAGACACAGAGGCTGCAACACTCTCCCAGGGTTAGTGGGAAGACGATGCAGGTCAGCACTAAACAGAGCCACAGCAAACAGGTTAAGTACCCCAAAACTTTTGGTGCTATTTACTGCTTGGCTTGCTTTGGGACTCAGCTCAATTCTTAAACTGGCTGCTTCTCAGCCTGGGTATGTCCCATTAACTTTAGTATCAGGGCACAAGTCAACACATAACCGTGGCAGTGCTGGAACTCACTAGCCCAGGAGCGCCAACTGCCTATGCCAGGAGTAAAGGTGAGTGCTGCCTAGACCATTCTATGTCTTGCTTTTGAGACTGTCTTGCCACTGGCATTAGCTGGCCTTCAATCCGCACCAATCCTTCTGCTTTAGCATCTAGATGGCATGGCTTACAGTTGTGTCACCATGTTAGGTTTGAGAAACTAAAGTGAAAACTCAGCGTGAAGGAGAGCTGGGCACAGTGGCACATGACTGTCACCTTAGAGACTGAGGGTGAATCGGGAGAATTTGGAGTCTCAGGGCAACATTGCTTATATAATTAGACTCTGTTAGAACTAGATGGGAGAATAGGAGAGAATACAAATTACATCGAGATTAAAAGCCTCCCCAGGTTCTGCCAAACAGATAACCAGCACCAGCGTTTGTTTGCAAATGGGTGGAGGCTGCAGATTCAAGGACAAAACCCAAGCACAGTCTGTGAAGCCGCACCCTCACCCACACGCCAGGATCCCAACCCCACTCTGCTGCCTGATAGTTACATAGAGGTCATGTCATTGAGGGCGTGGTCCAGCTCGTCGCTAATGGCCTTGTACTTCAGTTTCTGGGCATAGAGCTCGTCTGGACAGGCACAGGAACCACAGGGATGATGGAGGGGATAAAGTGAAAGGTATCAGAAGCAGATGAAGAGAGGGAGTCATTAGAAAATAGGAAAACATGACTGTAGGTCTAAAACCAGGAAGAAAAAACAAACTATTCTGGAAAAACAAAAACAAAAAACTATTCTACAGCCATGACTGGCCATTTTCAATCTATTTTCCCCAACTGCCAACATTACTTCCTGATGTCTCTTCAACTGCAGCAAGAATGAGAACCTGAACACATGCCAGCTCCTACAGGTCCCCAATTCTGAAGCAGTGACAACACTTAAGACAAAAAAGGGAGAAAGCACACAGTCTTGGTGACTCTTCTCTGCCCACTCAGGGTGATCATTACTCATGGCTCTACAACCGCCTCCCCAAACCCCTTCAAAGAACATCCAGTCACCAAGAACGTGTCAAGAAAGTTCTCAAAGCAAAAGACTTCCTTCTTTGTTAAGGTGGACAGACAAAGCTGCCAAACTACAAGAACAAGAAGCCCTGACTATTCGATCTGTTCAGGCTGTGGGACTTGGTTGCTATCTCCTGCAGGTATCATCCAGCCTGAATGATAAAAGAAACACCCAATGGTGGCCACAGGGTGGCATGCACAACTTCACTACTTTCTAAAAATCATGGCTTCCCTTTAAACTCACAGAGTCAAGATTTAAGATATTTAAGATTATTAAGTTGAAGATAAATACAGTCAATACATCTTTTCAAGGGAAAGACGACAGATTCCAGAAATAAGCAGTCTTACTATAAAGGAGAAGATATAAAATCCTGATGTGTTTTGTCTAGCTGTAACACAGGACAGGACGCATCCAATATTCCAAGTCACTACCAATTCTCTGATGAACAGACAAAAGGCTCAAGATGAAAGGGTCAGGCCTTTCCCGCGCTCCCTCAAGTGCTCCGTACCTTCCAAGTCATCAATGGTCTTTTCCAGCTTGGCTACCGATCTTTCAGCAAACTCAGCACGGGTCTCTGCCTGAGGAAGTACAACAATCAGAAGATGGTTATTTCTTGCCCTCATGCCTCTAGGCCAGCCATTCAGAACCAAGGCCAACAAGGCTCAATCATGATTAATATTAATGCTTTATATCTCTCCATGTGGGTCAGCCCCTCAGCTCACCTCCTTGAGTTTATCAGTAAGAATCTTTATTTCTTCTTCATACTTGTCTTCTTTTTGAGAGTACTGTTAAGAAAATAGAATACAAATTTCAGAGTAGAGACTGTCTCACAGACAATAGCTATAGAATTCTCATACAAGCCATAGACATTCTCTTGGATTTGATTTGGTCCAGGACTAAAAGCAAGGACCACTTTCTGACAATGGGTCCCAAGACCCAACCATTTCTTTTTTTTTTTTTTTGTTTTTTGTTTTTTTGTTTTGCTTTGTTTTCGAGACAGGGTTTCTCTGTGTAGCCCTGGCTGTCCTGGAACTCACTCTGTAGACCAGGCTGGCCTCGAACTCAGAAATCTGCCTACCTCTGCCTCCCAAGTGCTGGGATTAAAGGCGTGAGCCACCACTGCCCGGCTGACCCAACCATTTCTAAACCAAACTTCCAGAGTAAATTCCACCAGGACTCTCTTTTGCTTTTGTCAACAGACCTAAATTTTAATCTTATTCCTATCAACCCAAAGTGTTTTTCCTTTGTAACCAGCAAGAATCTACAGTTAAAGCACTCCCTCATGATGGTAAGTGGCAATCATTGCCTTGACTGCTACTAGGTAGGTCTCAGGAGTTGGTGCTTTGCTGCCGCCATCTGATGCTCCTTATAGCTTTGAGCACAGCAGTATCAGCTCAAGGAGCACACAACTCTAGGCACTGCAGACCACAGAGTTTTTTGAACTTGAGCAATGGGGGCACATAGGAATTAGCATTAACCTACACTCTGATGGACAAAGGTGGGAAGGAAGAGAATGCTTTTCACTGGGTTATACGGAATGGGTAAGTCTTTCATTAAGGGCAGGGCTGGGCCCAAGCCCCAAAGCCTGTCATCTTCACAAACCAGCCCTACCTTCTCCGCCTGAGCCTCAAGAGACTTGAGGTTGTTGGTGACATTCTTCAGCTCCTCCTCCAGCTCAGAACACTTACTGTGAACATTTTAAATACCGCAGGAGAGGAAAGGGGAAAGAGGAAGAAATAAAAAAAAGGGAGAGAGACACACAGATGTGAATTGAACCTATGTGTAGAGAGAGCTGGGCTGCATATTAGGGAGGAAAAGTTTCTGGGTAACCTGAGCAAGTATCAACCCTCCTCCCCCTACCATGGAACATGGATGCCAGGAGCTGGCCTTCCTGTGCTCGGAGTGTTTGGCTCTGATAAAGAAAGAACACTTGAGAGAAATCACTCACTACCAGGAAAAAGTTACAACTGCTACTTGGGTGTGGATGTGGGGACGATGCCCAACCCAAACAACCCCCCAAATCACCCAGGGGAGGCAGAGACCCTCAGGGGGAAGGCAGTGAAGCAACTAGGAAAGAAGAGATGAGAGATGCCAAGTAAGTGGAAAGGAAGAATGGAGCATTCCATGGAGAGATGAAAACGCACTCAACAAATCAACTGGTGGAGGGAGGCAGCTGCAAAACAAAACCAAACCAAAGGAGAACATACCACACACACGGAAGGTCTCCGTGTGTGGGTTCAGGGTTAGTACCTTTTCTTCAGCAGCACTCAGACACTTCAGGTTCTGGTCCATCAGTCTGATCTGCTCATCCATCTCTCGGCAACGGCTGTTAGTGACAGTCACGGGAATGGCACAAGCCAGGTTGTGGGGAAAAGGTTAAAAAAGGAAGAGCAAGAAACAAGCCGTACAATGGGGTGTGGGGTGGGTCAGAACAACAGACAGATGAGAAGAAAGCACCACCATGGTCATGATATGTCATGTCTGAAGAGCCAGGCAATGCGAGGCAAGCATAACTGATACTCATCCATGCTGACTTTGTTACACAAGGCCAAGCCGGTACCAATGGGCAGCAGGTGATTTCTCTAAAGCCTTTGCTCTCAAGTTCCCAGGCAGATTGGCAAAGTGTGTAAAAACAGAGACCAGGTCTGAAATCAGTACAGGCCAAGGAGGAAGAAATTCCAGGTAGAAAGACCCAACAGGATCTTCCAACTAGCTGTTAGCCATATTAGTCTCTATGTTCCCTCTATTTGAGAATCTTCCAAAGAATAAGCAAGCCTTGCTCCCTATTAACTAGTCAATGTAAGAGAAAGCCCAGAGCCATTTATTTTTAGAGGCTAAAAGCACTACAAAGGACTACCACCCTCCCGGGCCTGTTTAACAAGGTCGAAGGAAGGCTATTTTACTTGGAATTAGTGCCCAAGCAGGCAGGATGAGCCGACAAGATCTGGAGACAAAATACTCACGACTCTGCAAGCTCGGCGCGTTCCTCCGTACGTTCCAAGTCTCCTTCGATAATCACCAACTTACGAGCCACCTGGAAGAAAAGACCCAGTACACTCAAGCAAGCCAGGGTGACATCCCTCATGACTATCTGTGCAGAGCCTGCACCGCAGAGGTTACTCACCTCTTCATACTTCCTATCTGCCTCTTCTGCAATGTGCTTTGCTTCCTTTAGCTGGATTTCCTGGAGTTCCATCTTTTCTTCATCTTTTAGAGCCCGATTTTCAATCACCTTCATACCTCTGCCAGAAACAGAATGAAAAAATGAACACAGCAATGACATTCAGAGCTGTGCGTCAACTCCATCCCAAAACTCAAAACCACACCCTTCAGAGTCCATTCCTGCTTGCCGCCCAAATGGAAATTCAATAGCACTTGAGCACATGTACCATTTAAAAACAAACAAATTTGGGCTAGGGATACAGCCGGTGTCCGGTATGTGCAAGGCCCCAGCTCAATTCCCATAGTACAAAATAAAAGTAATATAAAATCACTACCATTTAAAAAGTAGTTCGCCAGGCAGTGGTGGCACACGCCTTTAATCCCAGCACTTGGGAGGCAGAGATATGCGGATTTCTGAGTTCGAGGCCAGCCTGGTCTACAGAGTGAGTTCCAGGACAGCCAGAACCACACAGAGAAACCCTGTCTCAAACAAACAAACAAACAAACAAACAAACAATAAAAATAAATAAATAAAAAGTAGGTTTCAGGGGCTGGGAGTCAGTGGTAGAGAGTGCTTAGCACAGAAGGTAGATGCTGTGTTCAATTTGCAAAAACAAAAGCGGGTCTAGACCAGGATACAGTGGCACAGGCCTGCAATCTCAGCGATTAAAAAGTGGAGACAGGGGCTGGAGAGATGGCTCAGCGGTTAAGAGCACTGACTGCTCTTCCAGAGGTCCTGAGTTCAAATCCCAGCAACCACATGGTGGCTCACAACCATCCGTAATGAGATTGGATGCCCTATTCTGGTGTGTCCGAAGACAGCGACAGTGTACTCATAAATAAAATAAATAAATAAATCTTTAAAAAAAAAAAAAAAAAAAGTGGAGACAGGAGGCTCAAGAGTTCAAAGCCAGTCTGGGTTACGTGAGACCATGCCTCAGACAAAACAAAAAACAGGGCTAGTGGGAAATCCAGGCCAGAGCCACTATCAACTCTACTGTCTGCAGTGCCAGGGATGGAACCCAGGCCACCTCAGGGCAAGGAGGTGAGGACTGCTCCACTCAGCTGCCCCGCCAGCCTATTCCTTTGGAATTCACCCACCTCTCACTCTCATCAGCAGCCTTTTCCGCTTCCTCTAGCTTCTGCAAAGCAGTGGCAAGGCGCTCCTGGGCACGGTCCAGCTCCTCTTCAACTAGCTGGATCCTGCGGTTCAAGGAGGCCACCTCAGCTTCAGCCTTAAATCAATGGGAAATGGAAAAGAATCAACTTTTGGTGACAAGAACCCACTGTGACAGAAGGCTAGACATGACTACTATGAAGAACCCAGTCATGTAAGCAAGACAGACCCTTGTCTTGGCTTAAATGCTCAAAGATCTAACATACATGATTATTAATTAATCAGTTTCTCCTTTCCTATCTAAGAACTCCCCTTTGCTCTATATGAAATGTTTTGTTTATATGAACTAATCTCATACAGCCAAAGCAGGCCGGACTGTGCCATATAGTACATCCCAAGTGTTGGAATTACAGATATGTACCACAATATCCAGTTTATGCTGTGCGAGGAATAGGACCCAGGGTTTCAGGCATGTCAGACAAGCACTCTAACAACTGGAACGTACCCTCAGTCCTGAAGAGCATTCTAAAATCCAGTTCCTTACCCACACAGTACCATCTTTTCTCTTCTGGACTCAACCCAAATCCCAGAATTTATAAGAGCCAACAAAGGCAGGTGTGATGACACACACCTTCAATCTCGGCATGCAGGAGGTGGAGACAAGTAGGGCTCAGTGAATCTGAAGCCAGTCTAGTCCTGGTCTACACAGTGAGATCCTGTCTCAAAAGAGCAGCTAGAGACAGACTTCTCCTTCGATGACAGCGACTTCTATCTTTCAACTCCAGATCCTCCTGAGTGTTGGGACTACAGGCACATACCAGGATACCTGACATTTAGTATTTCTACCACTTTATAATATTTCTCTCTATGTGCTAACTTAACTTGCAGTTTAAGTTGTTAACCTTGTGATCCCCTTCCCCGAACACACCAGGAAGATGACCAACTAATGCCTTCCAGACAGCTTTCCAGACAGGAAAAGGAAAAAGGATGGATGCAAGATTGGGATCTCTTTGGCTGGAAAGATGACTCAACAGCTAAAGGTACCAGATGCCAAGACTGAGGACCTGAGCTCTACCTCTGGGAAACACATGGTAGACAAAGAAAACTAGTCCCCACAAATAAATTGTCCTGACCTCCACACACACTCTGTTCCATGTGCACACTCATTCTGGGATATTTCCCCCCACCCCACCCCTTCAGTGTCTTCCCTTATGAAAACAAACAAGAAACCTAGCTTCCACTTACTGCCTCGTCTCTGGCTGGCTGACTGCCTTTCTATTCCTACAACAACCTTCTACTAAGCTTTACTGGACTTGAGTATAATTCCTAACAATTTCTTTGGCTTCATATACAACAAAGCACAAGTTAAAAGTCCAAGTAAGTCACGAACTGGCTATGAGTGAGAAACACACAAACAAAAAGACATAGCTAGTATACTGTCATAGTCTGGAACGTGTTCTCATAGATTGGATTATACATGGCCACAATCTAACACTCTGGAGACAGGGGCAGAGGGACCATGAGTTCAACTTGGGCTACCCAGGGAGACCATGTTTTAATAAAAAACACCAAATTTAAGATCTTTGCTGCACATGATGATGTTCAAATGCTTCTATCCTGGTGAGCTCTGGCTCTCCTCTCCAGCTCAGACTGTGCCTGAATTCTATTACCCTGGTTTCCTCTTAACAGTCAAGGGTGGTAGCAGTTGAAGAATCTGGGCCATCAGTCCTATGGGGAGGGATATAACTGAATAAGATTCCTACTAACAATCAGGATTGCAACAAAAATTTCCACATACAAACATAAGAGAGTCGGGAGACTGGGAAAGGAGGCAGGAGACAAGGATACAGAAAAAGTTTGAGAAGTCTACATAAATTGAAATTCTCAAGAAGCCATTTGTGTTCCTAACTGTACCATTCAGAACACCACAAAGGCAAGCATTCTCTAGTTCTGTCTCTTCTAGGAAAACAGATGTCCTGAAAGAAAAACACAGATTTATCCTCACAAACCCAACAAGGCCAACCAGTCCAGAGCAAGCCAGGCTACCAGACCCGGGTTTCCATACACTCTAAGTACCATACAGTACTTACCCTTTTCAATTGCTAAAACAAAGACATGAAGAATGCAGCCTGAGCGGCTGGAGAGATGGTTCAGCAGTTAACAGCCACTTGTTGCTCTTACAGAGAACCCAGATTTGATTCCCAGCACCCACACGGTGATCTACAACCATCCATAATTCCAGTTTCAGAGGCTCCAAAGCCCTCTTCTGACTTCCATGGGCACCAGGCACATGTGGCACACACACACACACACACACACACACACACACACACACACACCACGCAGGCAAAACATTCACACACATAAAAATCAATAAACCTAAGGGGGGGGGGAAATTAAATAAAATAGAAAAATTCAGCTGGATCTGCAGGAAGCACAGCTCCTCGTTACCCAAACTGGAAAAGATAACAGGCTATGGGGGCAGGGTATAGTTTCCATGGCAACAAGCTGGCTCTGACACTTTCTCCTACAAAACAGCATTTACAATTGAATTCTTCACAAGGGTAGAAAAAGAGGAAGAGAAAATACATCTCGCTCTTGTAAGAGCAAGCCTCTGTTAAAACAAGAACCAAAGATTCAGGAGTCCCAGGAAAAGCTTCAGACAGACCAGAGAGTGGTAGGTTCAGGACAGAAAATTCTACTTCTCCTACAGTGGAGCAGTTCTCCTTACAAGGAAACAAAAGGCTGCAAAAATCAAGACCTGATCCTCCCTCCAAAGGAATACGGAAGACGACAGCTCACGCATGCCACTCAGGTCAGCAGGTCACTCCAGGCCCTGGGGCAGGCTAGCCTGATTCTGAGAAACAGTACACTTTATGTTTTTCCCCCATGATTTAGATTTTACCTAATGCCCAGTAGAGCCTGCCTATCTCCCCTGCCCACAATTTAGAGGCTACAAGAGGATACGGTGTGAGGTCTTCCATTCAACAGTAACAGGAGTCTCCATTGTTCAGGAGACAAAATCCGGGCCGTGGAAGGCAGCAGCCATTTAGTCTCTTTTAAAAGATGGGTCTTTAAAAGATAGCTTTGACTTTGACAGAAGTTTGGTTTAAATGCTACAGTGGGCTGTCCTGCTGTGCAAGCCTGACAACCTGGGCTTGATCCCCTGAACCCATATAATGGTGAGAACAGTCGCCAAAGCTGTGCCCTGACCTCAACACACATTACGGCGCATGTGTATGTGTGTACTGACACACAAACATCATATACATACGACAATAATAGTCTGATGTGAAAAGAGCCCCAAATCATACCATATCCCTTAATGTACGGAGCCGTGGGAGCTGAGGCAGAGGCAGAGCAGGGCCAAGGACACACGGGAGAAGTCTAAGTCTGGCACTCTGCCACACTGGGGTTTCCCGTTTTAGATAAAAGTCACAGGTGTAATTCAAAGTAGAGATAGTACTTAAAAAGCCAGGCCTGTGCTGAAGAAAGGACTGCTATGTCTGCGCTCGTGTGCACGCGCGCACACACACACATGCACACACACACACACACACCTCTCCCAGGAGGAAAGCTGGGGATTGGCATTATCTGCCGCCCTAGAGTCAACAAAGGTGGAGTCTAGGCAGAGACACTTAGAGCAAAGTGTTGTTTGCCTCTCCTGGAGGAGTGTACTCTGAAATGGGGGGGCAGAGAAAGGCAACCAGCAGCCAAAGCAATCCAAACCTCTAACACAAAGAGAGGTCATCATGCTTCTTACGTGTCCACCAAACACATGAACATACACCCAAACGTCCTACCCCACTTTGGAGACCAAGAATTTAGGCTCAAAGTAAGAACCTGGATTCAAATTCAAAGCTCACTCTCCTTCTCTCGGCGTTTTAAGGTATAACAAAAGGGAAAGTCAAAAATACTATGGAAAACTTGGAGAGAGAAATTATTTTGTAAAGGGTAAGACAAATCATTCACTAAAAAATGGTTACAGCGGGACCAGAGAGATGGCTCAGTAGGTAGAACTGCTCTTGTAGACTTTGGCTCCATACTACATGGTGGGAGTGGGAGATGCGTCCACAACTACCTGCAATTCCAGCAATGGGGTCAGACATCTATACATACATATGAATAAAATTAGTAATAGGAAAGGAAGGTTATACAGTGGAGGCCTAGGCCTGGCAGTTGAACACGGGAGGAGACTATTCCAGAGGCAAAGCAGAAGGATCACTTGAGTCCAGTAATTCAAGGCCAGCCTGGACAGGTAAGTTTTCATGTTACATATGCATCTGTTTTGTTTGTTTGTTTGTTTTCGAGACAGGGTTTCTCTGTGTAGCCCTGGCTGTCCTTGAACTCAGAAACCCGCCTGCCTCTGCCTCACATATGCATCTGTTTATCACTAACAATAAGCGCATTTAAATTTTGAATCTTAGGGCTGGAGAGATGGCTCAGTGGTTAAGAGCACTGACTGTTCCTCTAGGTCCTGAGTTCAATTCCCAGCAACCACATGGTGGCTCACACCCATCTGTAATAGGGTCTGATGCCCTCTTCTGGTGTGTCTGAAGAGAGTAATGGGGAATACATAAAATTTAAAAAAAAAAAATTTTTTTTTGCATTGTCACCTAATGAGGTTTAGACAAAGCAAGGTGTAGTTGAGTGGTAGAGCTTGTCTAGCATAAGGCCCTAGGCCTGATCCAGCACCGCTTAAAAAAACAAAACCCAAAACAATAAAACCCTCTTACTAAATAAAAGCAAACTCAAAACTGAAAGTAAAACTTCACAGGGAGCTATACCATAAAAGGCCTGTCCCGCCTCAGAACTTGCCTCTCAGCTCTGGTCATATCCAGCTTTAACAAAGGCAGCTTAGATGCCCATACAAAGTGGAAAAAGTCAGTCTCCTAATATAACAACATAGGATTTCAGCAGGTAGTGTGGCAGGAGCCTACGAAATCCACATTCCAGTGGCCCTAGACAAGAGGTGACTCAAGCATCCCCCTTCCTACTATGACTCTTCAGTAGAGGCTCAAAGTTCGAGAGTGCAAAAAGTCAAAAGCTGGAAAAGAAGATACTGGTTTCATCAATATTTAACTACCACCCACTTCCCCATTCTGAGGACTTCCTCAGGAGACTTCTGTGAAATAAGCACATTTGGTAAGCCCTGAACATGTGAACACACTCACTCTTGTGGCTTATCATCCCAGAGGCATCACACAGAAGAAAGAAGTCCCAAATTCACTCACAAGTAAAAAGACCAAACTCTGGGACAGACAGACATACATACCCTACCTACCCTAAAACCTCCCACACAGACATTGGCCTAACACTGCAGCACATGGCCAATTCCTTCCACTGTACACTCTACTTTCCCTTCTGAAGACTTCCTCATCTCTACAGCAATCTCACTAGACCTGATAAGGAGAAGTTGCAGGCATGCCAGGAGTGGCCAAGCAAGCCTACAGTAATTCCAGCACTTGGGAGACTTAGGCAGGAGGACTGCTGGGAATACAAAGGGACAACCTGTCTCAAAACAATCATACTGGACGCCTAGGAAAGGGTGATGTGAAGACAAGCTCTGTCTTCTCTACGCCCAGTTATAAAGCATTTTAATAACGTTTCAACATTAACTTGGAAGGGAGCTGGGACCTCCTTTTCCACACTCACCTCTTGTGCCCCCTCAAAAAGATTGTTACTTCTCAAATGAACAGCAGAGAGAGAGAAAAGACGCCAATAAAGAACGCCAGTAAGCCGCCAGAGTGCTTTTTCAGTAAGTCCTAAGCAGGAATCCATTCATCCCACTAACACTTTCAGTTGAACAAAAACCTCTGTATTGTATAACTGAGAAAACAGCCTCCCCTGAAATCACCAGTGCCACTCACTCACTAATCTGTTCCCATCCTCCTGTGTTCCAATCAGTCAGGAACCTTGAAACTGGCGTGGCATTCGACTCTCTGCTATACACTCCCTTATCAGCCAGCTTAGAAGAAATGTTCTAAGTCATATTTGTACTGCTCACACTTCAGACCTGAATCTGGCAGAAGTTCCTGCCTTCCAGGTCATGATCGGCAGGGTCTAGTAAGTTTGCTGGCTGCGACATTTGCTAACAACGGGAGAAGTACCAGCTCCTCTCCCACTTCACAACTGAGGGGCAGGCATACCAGTTAGTTATAAAAGGTCTCCAAGCTCGAGGATGGAGCTTAAGCGCCTTGGCCTTAAGCTCCGCCAGTGAGGGAGGGAACCGCGCTTCCTCTCAGCCAACTGCTGGCTCATTTCCTGAGCAGGAGGAGGGAGCGGAAAAGCAGCCAGTAGGCCAGGTCGGGGGTTTTCCGGCGGTTCCCACCTCCCCACCCTCATTTTTCACAGGTTAAGCTCGGCCCCTCCCGGACCAGAGGAGCACTCACTCACTTCTACCCCTCCGACCGGAAACCTCAAACTAGAGTAAAAGGTCCCCACCCTTCGCAGAGAAGTGGGGGAGGGAAAGGCCGCTGAGCCCCTCCCCTGGCCGCGCCCGGTTCCGAGGGACCGAATGAATGAGCTGGGGGAGAAAAGGAGAGGGCAGTCCGCGCCGCGCGGGGCTCGATTCTTTCCAGGGTCTAGCCTCCTCGCGCAAGCACTTAGTTTCCTCCGCACCCGCTTACCGGGCCATCGTAATCGAGTCCCACCCAACCACTAATCCGAGCTTCCAGGGTTCCATGGAGCTGAGCACAGCGGAGGGGCGCCGATCCCTTCCCTGCTGCGCCTCGGCTCTCCGTGCGTACCTGCTCCCGGGCCCGCCTTTCTCCCTCCACTTCCCGCTGGAGGCGCTCGGCCCTCTCCTCCGCATCATCAGCCTGCTGCTGCAGAACCTGGATCTTGCGCTTTACCGCCTCGATGGTGGAGTTCCCGGCCATGGTGCCTACCCAGCTGCTTCTGGAAATCAGGTTCCTAGCTCCTCCGCTCGGCGTTGTAGCCGCTTTTCACCCTACTTCCGCCTGCTCCGCCCTGAAATACCGGAACTCACTCACCCGCCCGGATGTGACGCCGCCGCCACCGCGCGTCCTCCCCCTGCCAAGCAGGCGGGAACGCAGTCCACTCGAGGGGCAGCGGGCAGAAAGTGAAGGGTGGAGCCTCCTAGTAACCTTAAACGACCACTCAGGACGGTCTTTCCTTAGACCAGTAAAGAGGGGCGGGGTTTGGTAAGGCTACCATAGTAACTGAGAGGCGCTTCATAGTCTAGCCTCACCCGCCAGGCTGCCTCCCAACAATGGCTGTCCCATTTACTAAAATGGTGCTTTCGTGAACACTTACGCAGTTGACCCCTCTCTTATCTGGTGCCTCCCTACCACTGTGTCTGCTCCGCTCCGCAATATAAAATACCCCATATGCTTCCACTTGTACTCAGTCTACGACAGACTCCAAAACCAGGTTCTGAGACAAGCCTAGAAGCCTAGCCTTCATCTTGCAAGGAGTCCCAGTGAGCTCCTTTGAAAATCTATTAGGAGGCGCTGTGGATATTGCTCAGTTTGTAGAGTACTAGCCCAGCACATATGAAGCCCTGGGCTGAATCTCCAGAAGCACTTACACTAGCAGAGTGGCACGTATCTATAATCTCAGTACTTAGGAGGTGGAGACAGAAAGAGCAGAAATCCAAGGTCATCCTTGGCTACGCTGTCAATTCAAGGCTAGTCTGCGCTACATAAAAGCGCTGTCTCAAGACAAACCCAAAAACTTTTGCAACAGTTCTCTCCCATTTCCTGGAAGTCAATACTGAATGGCGGAAGAGACAGGCAAGTTGGCGTTCTATTAAGATTAGCTCTGAACTTAAGTGTTTTGTTTGAATAGCAGGCTTGTCCCCTGTAGCTTTTGAGAGAGTCCATATAAATGATCAGTTAACATGCCACCCACTTTGCCCCCTGGAATGATTTAAGACTTGGTAATTTAATATATACAACCCCTTTTGTAGACAAGATATTTACACCTTTTATCATATCCTTGGTGCAACAGCAAGATATACGTATCTGGAAAACTACTGTGGAATTTAACCTCTAAATCATAGTAACTTTTCATTAGTTTTACTTTGGCTTTCAGATACTCCAAGGAATGAGTTTAAAAACTACTTCTACAGGCCCTCCCATTCAGGATTTCTGGAAACACAACTATAAAGAGGTTTGTTTTGTTTTGTTTTCCGTTTTCTTCTCTAGGTGTTTTGTTTTGTTTTGTTTTGTTTATTAAAGATTCATTGGGCTGGAGAGATGGCTCAGCGGTTAAGAGTTCAATTCCCAGCATCCACATGGTAGCTCATAACCATCTGTAACGGGATCTGATGCTTCTTCTGGTATGTATGGGGAGAGAGAGAGAGAGAGAGAGAGAGAGAGAGAGAGAGAGAGAGA